>NW_028294985.1:0-146645 GCF_964341445.2 Mesoplodon mirus | reverse complement strand
ACAGCAATTCACAAACTGGTAGAGTAATAAAGGACAACTATCGTACAAAAATCTGTTGAGGGAAGGCAACGAGGCGGAATTGAAAGCGAGGCAGAATAGAAGGAAACAGATTTCAACAGATACGTTGGGATCGCTTTTAAAGCACAGGAAGAGGGGCACAACTTCGAAAATGATGCACTTGGCCAAAAAGGGCGTATGCATTTTCTGCTGAGTATATTCAGGAGAAAACGCATACGCCCTCTTTGGCCAAGCAAGCAAGCGGGCAATGCAAATCTGCACTACAAAGAAGTATCACTTCCCACAGGTCAAAAGGGATATCCACAAAATGGGTAAAAAGCAGAAAGGCAAGACAGGGCCTGGAGAACAGGGAGCCTCGTTATGCTGATGGGCGGGATGTAAATTGCCAACTGCCTCTCTGGAGGAGTGCATTTTGTTCCCTAAAACAAGTAAACAACAGAGCTACAGAGACAAGGGCACTTCCAGTCTAGGGTATATACCTTGGGAAAACTGAAAATCAGTAAGACAGAGCCACCCCAAAATTTAGGGCTGCACTGCTTACAAGAACCTCAACTAGGCTACACCTTAAATATCCCAGGAAAGACAAAATTTTTTCAAGAGATTGTGGTAATTACATACGATGGAATATTTCTCTGCCATGAAATCAATGTCATCAGGCCAGTAGCAGCAAATTTAGTGGATTCAGTTACGAGGATTCTAAGTTAAATTAGTCACAGAGTAAAATAAACTTAGCATAAGATATCACTTATGAAGGTCATGTAAACATGGCTACACATGAACTGAGTTAGTAAAGAGAAGAGAGTCTCACATTGAGAAAACACTCTTACACCTGCTTAAGGGGTAAGGAGAGGTGGGGTGTTGCATAAAACCAGAGTTTGATATTAGTAAAGGCTCCATTCCAGAAACCAAATACAGAATAGAAAAGATCTACACCTTCCTCACTGAAAAGGAATCAACACCCCATACTTCCCTCAGAGGAATATATCTGACTAGTAAGAATCTTCAAACCTATATATTGATATGTCTCCGTAAGGGATCAAGTGTGTCTAGACTGGCATAAAAATGCAGTGGGAATCAGCTCAAACTCACTATAAAAAGGAATTTCAATAACCAAACAACAAAACAGGGAAATTCTTTACAATTCCTTCAGGGTCTCTGATGAAACCTGAAATGAACCTATCTACAACTACAGCTTGATTTGGCATAATGCTGGACATTTGGGACTGAGAGGATTGGTGAGACTGGGTGAGCAAACACAGACAGTTTAAAGCAATAATGCATGGCCTCCATTCCATGGTTCCAAACTCTCCAGGTGGAAGGGAATATTACTACAGCTATAACATGTACGTGAAACCTAGAGAATGGACACACTGTGTATACGAAAGGTTTCTAAAACTCAACTAATTGTCCCTCTCCTGGTGCTCCAGTTTGACTTTCCAACTGCTTTACTATCCATCTCTCAACTTGGAGAGACAGCCCCTTTAACCTCCTGGATAACACAGGTTGCCAATTTGGCAGAGGATGAAAGGGAACAGGGAGAACCAATGAGAGAGTAGCTGTTAGACATTTGGACGGGCATTTGTCACTCTAATTGCCCGGCAGGAAGAATAATTAACCAAGGACTCATCCCCCTGCCGGGAACCAGTATAGGTCCTGAACCGAAATTTTGGACTTGCGGTCAGCTCACAAACAACGATTTGATAAATGGAGCTCAGGGGCACAGCAATTCACAAACTGGCAGAGTAATAAAGGACAACTATCGTCCAAAAATATTTTGAAGGAAGGCAACGAGGCGGACCTGATACCGAGGCAGAATTGCAGGAAACAGATTTCAAGAGGTACGTTGGAATCACCTGTAAAGCACAGGAAGAGGGGCACAATTTCGACAATGATGGACTTGGCCAAAAATGGTTTATTCGTTTTCTCCTGAATATATTCTGGAGAAAACGCATACACACTTTTTGGCCAAGCAAGCAGGCGGGCAATGCAAATCTGCACTACAAAGAAGTATCCCTTCCCACCGGTCAAAAGGGACATCGGCAAAATGTGTAAAAACCACAAAGGCAAGAGAGGGCCTGCAGAACAGGGAGCCTTGTTATGCTGATGGGCGGGATGTAAGTTGGCAACTGCCTCTCTGGAGGAGTGCACTGTGTTCCCTAAAACAAGTAAACAACAGAGCTACATAGTGAAGGGCACTTCCAGTCTAGGGAATATACCTTGGGAAAACTGAAAATCAATAAGACAGAGCCGCCCCAAAATTTAGGGATGCACTGCTTACAAGAACCTCAACTTGGGTACACTTTAAATATCCCAGGAAAGTTAAAAATTGTTCAAAAAATTGTGGTATTTACGTACGATGGAATATCCCTCAGCCATGAAATCAATGTCATAAGACCAGTAGCAGCAAAATGAGTGGATTCAGGTATGATGATTCTAAGTGAAATAAGTCACACAGAAAAAGAATCTTATCATACGATATCACTTAAGAAGATCCTGTAAACATGGCTACACATGAAGTGAGTGAGGAAAGAGAACAGTGTCTCACATTTAGAAAACTCTCTTATGCCTGCTTAAGGGGGAAGGAGAGGTGGGGTGATGCATAAAACCAGAGTTTGATATAAGCACAGGTACCGTTCCAAAAACCAACTATGGAATAGACAAGACCTACAACTTCCTCGGGGAAAGGGACTCAAAAACGTATATTTTCTGCAGAGGAATATATCTGACTAGTAAGAATCTTAAAACCTATGTATTGATATGTCTCCGTCAGGGAATCAAGTGTGTCTAGACTGGCATAAACATGGCAGTGAGAATCAGCTCAAACCCACTATAAAAAGGAATTTCAAAAAGAAAACAAAAACCAGGGAAATTCTATACAATTCCTTCAGGGTCTCTGATGAAACCTGGAATGACCCTATCTATAATGACAGCTGGATGTGGCATAAGGCTGAACACATGGGACTGAGAGGATTTGTGAGATTGGGTGAGCAAATGCAGACCCTTTAATGCAATAATGCATGGCAGCCATTCCATTGGTCACAACTCTCCAGGTTGAAGGGAATATTACTACAGCTATAACATGTACAGGAAGCCTAGAGAATGGACACACTGTGAATATGAAAGGTCTCTAAAACTCAAGGAATAATCCCTCTCCTTGTGCTCCAGTTTGACGTTCCAACTGCTTTACTATCAATCTCCCAACTTGTAGAGACAGCACCTTTAACCTCCTGGTGTACACATGTTGCCAATTTAGCAAAGGATGAAAGGCAAGAGGGAGAACCAATGAGAGAGTAGCTGTTAGACATTTGGACGGGCACATGTCTTTCTTATTTCCCGGGAGGAAGAAGAATTAACCAAAGTCTCAGCCACCCACCAAAAACCAGTATAGGTCCTGAACCAAAATATTGGACTTGCGTTCAGCTCACAAAAAACGAGTTAAAAATGGAGCTCAGGGACACAACAATTAACAAACTGGCAGAGTAATAAAGGGCAACTATCGTCCAAAAATCAGTTGAGGGAAGTCAACCAGGCGGACTTGAAAGCGAGGCAGAATAGCAGGAAACAGATTTCAAGAGCCACGTTGGAATCGCCTTTAAAGCATAGGAAGATGGGCAGAACTTCGACAATGATGCACCTGGCCACAAATGGCGTATGCGTTTTCTCCTGAATATATTCAGGAGAAAACGCATACGGCATTTCTGGCCAAGCAAGCAAGCGGGCAATGCAAATCTGCACTAAAAAGAAGTATCACTTCCAACCAGTCAAAAGGGACATCCACAAAATGGGTAAAAACCAGAGGCTAGACAGGCCCTGGAGAACAGGGAGCCTTGTTATGCTGATGGGCGGGATGTAAATTGCCAACTGCCTCACTGGAGGAGTGCATTGTGTTCCCTAAAACAAGTAAACAAGAAAGCGACAGAGCCAAGGGCACTTCCAGTCTAGGGAATATACCTTGGGAAAACTGAAAATCAATAAGACAGAGCCACCCTCAAATTTAGGGCTGCACTGCTTACAAGAACCTCAACTTGGGTACACATTAAATATCCCAGGAAATATAAAAATGGTTCAAAAAATTGTGGTACTTACATACGATGGAATATCCCTCAGCCATGAAATCAATGTCATAAGACCAGTAGCAGCTAAATGAGTGGATTCAGGTACGATGATTCTAACTGAAATAAGTCACACAGAAAAAGAAACTTATCATAAGATATCACTTATGAACATCCTGTAAACATGGCTACATATGAAATGAGTTAGGAAAGAGAACAGAGTCTCACATTTAGAAAACACTCTTATGCCTGCTTAAGGGGGAAGGAGAGGTGGGGTGATGCATAAAACCAGAGTTTGATATAAGCACAGGTACCATTCAAAAACCAACTATGGAATAGCCAAGAGTTACACCTTCCACAGTGAAAGGGACTCAAAACCCCATATTTCCCGCAGAGGAATATGTCTGTCTAGTAAGAATCTTAAAACATATGTATTGATATGTCTCCGTAAGAGAATCAAGTGTGTCTAGACTGGCATAATCATGGCAGCGGGAATCAGCTCAAACCCACTATAAAAAGGAATTTCAAAAAGAAAACAAAAAAAAAGGGAAATTCTTTACAATTCCTTCAGGGTCTCTGATGAAACCTGGAATGACCCTATCTACAACAACAGCTGTATGTGGCATAAGGATGGACACATGGGACTGAGAGGATTGGTGAGATTGGTTGAGCAAATGCAGACCCTTTAAAGCAATAAAGCATGGCACCCATTCCATGGGTCCCAACTCTCCAGGTTGAACGTAATATTACTACAGCTATAACATGTACGGGAAACCTAGAGAATGGACACACTGTGAATACGAAAGGTCTCTAAAACGCAAAGAATACTCCCCATCCTGGTGCTCCGGTTTGACTTTCCAACTGCTTTACTATCAATCTCCCAAACTAGAGAGACAGCACCTTTAACCTCCTGTTTCGCACAGGTTTCCAATTTGGCAGAGGATGAATGGGAAGAGGGAGAACCAATGAGAGAGTAGCTGTTAGGCATTTGGACGCGCATATGTCACTCTTATTTCCCAGGAGGAAGAAGAATTAACCAAAGTGTCAGCCACCCAACGAAAACCAGTATAGGTCCTGAACCAAAATATCGGACTTGCGTTCAGCTCACAAAAAAACGATGTAAATAATGTATCTCAGGGGCAGAGCAATTCACAAAATGGCAGAGTAATAAAGGGCAACTATCGTCCAACAATCTGTTGAGGGGAGGCAACGAGGCGAACTTGAAAGCTAGGCAGAATAGCAGGAAACAGATTTCAAGAGGTACGTTGGAATCGCCTTTAAAGCACAGGAAGAGGGGCACAACTTCGACAATGATGCACGAGGCCAAAAAGGGCGTATGTGTTTTCGCCTGAATATATTCAGGGGAAAACGCTTACGCCCTTTTTCGCCAAGCAAGCAAGTGAGCAATGCAAGTCTGCACTACAAAGTAGTATCACTTCCCACCGGTCAAAAGGGACATGCACAAAATGGGTAAAAACCAGAAAGGCAAGACAGGCCCTGGAGAACAGGGAGCCTTGTTATGCTGATGGGCGGGATGTAAATTGCCAACTGCCTCTATGGAGGATTGCATTGTGTTCCCTAAAACAAGTAAACAACAGAGCTACAGAGCCAAGGGCACTTCCAGTCTAGGGAATATACCTTGGGAAAACTGAAAATCAATAAGACAAACCAACCCAAAATATAGGGCTACACTGCTTACAAGAACCTCAACTTGGGTACACCTTAAATATCCCAGGAAATATAAAAATGGTTCAAAAAATTGTGGTACTTACATACGAAGGAATATCCCTAAGCCATGAAATCAATGACATAAGAATAGTAGTAGCAAAATGAGTAGATTCAGGCATGATGATTCTAAGTGAAATAAGTCACACAGAAAAAGAAACTTATCACAAGATATTACTTATGATGATCCTGTAAACATGGCTACATATGAACTGAGTTAGGAAAGAGAACAGAGTCTCACATTTAGAAAACACTCTTATGCCTGCTTAAGGGGTAAGGAGAGGTGGGGTGATGCATAAAACCAGTGTTTAATATAAGCACAGGTACCGTTCCAAAAACCAAGTATGGATTAGAGAAGACCTACACCTTCCTCAGTGAAAGGGACTCAAAACCCCATATTTCCCGCAGAGGAATATATCTGACTAGTAAGAATCTTAAAACCTATGAATTGATAAGTCTCCGTAAGGGAATCAAGTGTGTCTAGACTGGCATAAACATGCCAGTGAGAATCATCTCAAACCCACTATAAAAAGTAATTTGAAAAACAAAAAAACAGGGAAATTCTTTACAATTCCTTCAGGGTCTCTGATGAAACCTGGAATGACCCTATCTACAATGACAGCTGGATGTGGCATAAGGCTGGACACATGGGACTGAGAGGATTGGTGAGATTGGGTGAGCAAATGCAGACCCTTTAAAGCAATAATGCATGGCACCCATTCCATGGGTCCCAACTCTCCAGTTTGAAGGAAATATTACTACAGCTATAACATGTATGGGAAACCTAGAGAATGGACACACTGTAAATACGAAAGATCTCTAAAACTCAACGAATACTCCACATCCTGGTGCTCCTGTTTGTCTTTCCAACTGCTTTACTATAAATCTCCGAACCTAGAGAGACAGCACTTTTAACCTCCTGTTTCGCACAGGTTGCCAGTTTGGCAGAGGATGAATGGGAAGTGGGAGAACCAATGAGAGAGTAGCTGTTAGGCATTAGGACGGGCATATGTCACTCTTATTTCCCTGGACGAAGAAGAATTAACCAAAGTCTCAGCGACCCACCAAAAACCAGTATAGGTCCTGAACCAAAATATTGGACTTGCGTTCAGCTTACAAATAAACGAGTTAAATAATGTAGCTCAGGGGCACAGCAATTCACAAAAAGGCAGAGTAATAAAGGGCGACTATCGTCCAACAATTTGTTGAGGGGAGGCAACGAGTCGGACTTGAAAGCGAGGCAGAATAGCAGGAAACAGATTAAAGAGGTATGTTGGAATCGCCTTTAAAGCACAGGAAGAGGGGCACAACTTCGACAATTATGCACTTGGCCAAAAACGGCGTATGCGTTTTCTCCTGAATATATTCAGGAGAAAACGCATACGCCCATTTTGGCCAAGCAAGCAAGTGGGCAATGCAAGTCTGCACTACAAAGTACTATCACTTCCCACCGGTTAAAAGGGACATACACAAAATGGGTAAAAACCAGAAAGGCACGACAGGCCCTGGAGAACAGGGAGCCTTGTTATGTTGATAGGCGGGATGTAAATTGCCAACTGCCTCTCTGGAGGAGTGCATTGTGTTCCCAAATACAAGTAAACAACAGAGCTACAGAGCCAAGGGCACTTTCAGTGTAGGGAATATACCTTGGGAAAACTGAAAATCAATAAGACAGAGCCACCCCAAAATTTAGGGCTACACTGTTCACAAGAACTGCAACTTGGGTACACCTTAAATATCCCAGGAAATATAAATATGGTTCAAAAAATTGTGGTACTTACTTATGATGGAATATCCCTCAGCCATGAAATCAATGTCATAAGACCAGTAGCAGCAAAATGAGTGGATTCAGGTACGATGATTCTAAGTGAAATAAGTCACACAGAAAAAGAAACTTATCATAAGATATCACTTATGAAGATCCTGTAAACATGGCTTCACATGAACTGAGTTAGGAAAGAGAACAAAGTTTCACATTTAGAAAACACT
Source organism: Mesoplodon mirus (assembly GCF_964341445.2). Lineage (NCBI taxonomy): Eukaryota > Metazoa > Chordata > Mammalia > Artiodactyla > Ziphiidae > Mesoplodon > Mesoplodon mirus. The sequence goes on along the minus strand of NW_028294985.1, from coordinate 138,861 downwards.
CGTATGCCTGCTTAAGGGGGAAGGAGAGGTGGGGGAATTCATAAAACCATAGTTTGATATAAGCACAGGTACCATTCCAAAAACCAACTATGGAATAGACAAGATCTACATCTTCCTCAGTGAAAGGGACTCAAAACCCCATATTTCCCGCAGAGGAATATATCTGACTAGTAACAATCTTAAAACCTATGTATTGATATGTCTCCGTAAGAGAATCAAGTGTTTCTAGACTGGCATAATCATGGCAGCGAGAATCAGCTCAAAACCACTATAAAAATAATTTCAAAAACAAAACAAAAAAACAGGGAAATGCTTTACAGTTCCTTCAGTTTCTCCTTTGAAACCTGGAATGACCCTATCTAAAATGACAGCTGGATGTGACATAAAGCTGGACACATGGGACTGAGAGGCTTGGTGAGATAGGGTGAGCAAATACAGACCCTTTAAAGCAATAATGCATGGCACCCATTCCATGGGTCCCAACTCTCAAGGTTGAAGGGAATATTACTACAGCTATAACATGTATGGGAAACCTAGAGAATGGACACACTGTGAATACGAAAGGTTTCTAAAACTCAACGAATAGTGCATCTCCTGGTGCTCCAGTTTGGCTTTCCAACAGCTTTACTATCAATCTCCCAACTTGGAGAGACAGCAACTTTAAACTCCTGGTGCGCTCAGCTTGCCAATTTGGCAAAGGATGAAAGAGAACAGGGAGAACCAATGAGAGAGTAGCTGTTAGGCATTTGGACGGGCACCTGTCACTCTTATTTCCTGGGAGGAAGAAGAATTAACCAATGTCTCAGCCACCCACTGGGAACCAGTATAGGTCCTGAAGCAAAATATTGGACTTGCGTTCAGCTCACAAAAAACGAGTAAAAAAATGGAGCTATGGGGCAGAGCAATTCACAAATTGGCCGAGTAATAAAGGCCAGCTATCATCCAAAAATGTGTTGAGGGAAGGCAACGAGGCGGACTTGAAACTGAGGCAGAATAGCAGGAAATAGATTTCAAGAGATTGTTGGAATCGCCTTTAAAGCACAGGAAGAGGGGCACAACATCGACAATGATGCACTTGGCCAAAAAGGGTGTATGCGTTTTATCCTGAGTATATTCAGGAGAAAAGTCATAAGCCCTTTTGTGCCAAGCAAGCATGTGGGCAATACAAGTCTTTACTACAAAGAAGTATCACTTCCAACTGGTCAAAAGGGCCATCCAGAAAATGGGTAAAATTCAGAAAGGCAAGACAGGCCCTGGAGAATAGGGAGCCTTGTTATGCTGATGGGTTGGATGTAAATTGCCAACTGCCTCTCTGCATGAGTGCACTGTGTTCCCTAAAACAAGTAAAAAACAGAGCTACAGAGCCAAGGACACTTCCAGTCTAGGGAATATACCTTGGGAAAACTGAAAATCAATAACACAGAGCCACCCCCAAATTTAGGGCTGCACTGCTTACAACAACCTCAACTTGGGTACATCTTAAATATCCCAGGAAATATAAAAATGGTTCAAAAAATTGTGGTAATTGCGTACGATGGAATATCCCTCAGCCATGAAATCAATGTCTTAATTCCAGTAGCAGCAAAATGAGTGGATTCAGGTACGATGATTCTAAGTGAAATAAGTCACACAGAAAAAGAAGCTTATCATAAGATATCACTTATGAAGACTCTGTAAACATGGCTACACATGAACTGAGCTAGGAAAGAGAACAGAGTCTCACTTTTAGAAAACACTCTTATGCCTGCTTAAGGGGGAAGGAGTGGGGCGGTGATGCATTAAACCAGAGTTTGATATAAGCACAGGTACCGTTCCAAAAACCAACTATGGAATAGACAAGACCTACACCTTCCCCAGTGAAAGGGTCTCAAAACCCCATATTTCCCGCAGAGGAATATATCTGACTCGTAAGAATCTTAAAAACTATGTATTGATATGTCTCCATAATGGAATTATGTGTGTCTAGACTGGCATAAACATGGCTGCGAGAATCAGCTCAAACCCACTAAAAAAAGGAATTTCAAAAACAAAACAAAAAAACAGGAAAATTATTTACAATTCCTTCAGGGTCTCTGATGAAACCTGGAATGACCCTATCTACAATGATAGCTAGAAGTGGCATAATGCTGGACACATGGGACTGAGAGAATTGGTGAGACTGGGTGAGCAAATGCAGAACCTTTAAAGCAACAATGCATGGCACCCATTCCATGGGTCCCAACTCTCCAGGTTGAAGGGAATATTACTACAGCTATAACATGTACTGGAAACCTAGAGAAGGGACACACTCTGAATACGAAAGGTCTCTAAAACTCAACGAATACTCCCGCTCCAGGGGCTCCGGTTTGATTTTCCAACTGCTTTACTATCAGTCTCCAACCCTGGAGAGACAGTAACTTTAACCTCCTATTTCGCACAGGTTGCCTATTTGGCAGAGGATGAATGGGAAGAGGGAGAACCAATGAGAGAGTAGCTCTTAGGCATTTGGACGGGCACATGTCACTCTTATTTCCCGGGAGGAAGAAGAATTAACCAAAGTCTCAGCCACCCACTGAGAACCAGTATAGGTACTGAACCAAAATATTAAACTTGTGTTCAGCTCAGAAAAACGAGTTAAATAATGTAGCCCAAGGGCACAGCAATTCACAAACAGGCAGAGTAATAAAGGACAACTACCTTCCAAAAATCTGTTGAGGGAAGGCAACGAGGCGGACTTGAAAGCGAGGCAGAATAGCAGGAAACAGATTTTAAGCGGTACATTGGAATCACATTTAAAGCACAGGAAGAGGGGCACAACTTCGACAATGATACACATGGCCAAAATGGGCGTATGCGTTTTCTACTGAATATGTTCAGGAGAAAACGCATACGACCAATTTGGCCTAGCAAGCAAGTGGGCAATGCAAATCTGCACTACAAAGAAGTATCCCATCCCATCGGTCATAAGGGACATCCACAAAATTGATAAAATCCAGAAAGGCAAGACAGGCATTGGAGAACTGGGAGCCTTTTTATGCTGATGGCCGGGATGTAAATTGCCAACTGCCTCTCTGGAGGAGTGCATTGTGTTCTGTAAAACAAGTAATCAACAGAGCTACAGAGCCAAGGGCACTTCCAGTCTAGGGAATATACCTTGGGAAAAGTGAAAATCAATAAGACCGAGACACCCGAAAATTTAGGGATGCACTGCTTACAAGAAACTCAACTTGGGTACACCTTAAGTATCCCAGGAAATATAAAAATGGTTCTAAAAATTGTGGTACTTACATATGATGGAATATCCCTCAGCCATGAAATCAATGTCATAAGACCAGTAGCAGCAAAATGAGTGGATTCAGGTTCGATGATTCTAAGTGAAATAATCACACAGAAAAAGAAGCTTATCATAAGATATCACTTGTTTAAGATCCTGTAAACATGGCTACACATAAACTGAGTTAGGAAAGAGAACAGAGTCTCACATTTAGAAAACACACTTATGCCTGCTTAAGGGGGAAGGAGAGGTGGGGTGATGCATAAAACCAGAGTTTGATAAAAGCAGAGGTACTGTTCCAAAAACAACCTATGGAATAGACAAGACCTACACCTTCCTCAGTGAATGGGACTCAAAACACCATATTTCCCGAAGAGGAATATATCTGACTACTAAGATTCTTAAAACCTATGTATTGATATGTCTCCATAAGGGAATCAAGTGTGTCTAGACTGGCATAAACATGGCAGTGAAAATCAGCTCAAACCCAGTATAAAGAAGAATTTCTAAAACGAAACAAAAAAACAGGGAAATCCTTTTAAATTCCTTCAGGGTCTCTGATGAAACCTGGAATGACCCGATCTACAATGACAGCTGGATGTGGCATAAGGTTGGACACATGGGACTGAGAGTATTGGTGAGATTGGGTGAGCAAATGCAGACCATTTAAAGCAATAATGCATGGCACCCATTCCATGGGTCCAAACTCTCCAGGTTGAAGGGAATATTACTATAGCTATAACTTGTATGAGAAACCTAGAGAATGGACACACAGTAAATACGAAAGTTTTCTAAAACTCAACGAATATTCCCTTTTCTTCTGCGCCAGATTGACTTTCCAACTGCTTTACTATCAATCTCCCAAATTGGAAAGACAGCACCATTAACCTCCTGGTTTTCCCAGGTTGCCAATTTGGCAAAGGATGACAGGGAAGAGGGAGAACCAATGAGAGAGTAGCTGTTAAGCATATGGACGGGCACATGTCACTCTTATTTCCCGGGAGGATGAAGAATTAACCAAAGTCTCAGACACCCACCAAAATCCTCTATAGGTCCAGAACCAAAATATTGGTCTTGCGTTCAGCTCACAAAAAACGAGTTAAAAAATGGAGCTCAGGGGCACAGCAATTCACAAACTGGCAGAGTAATAAAGGGCAACTATCGTCCAATGATCTGTTGAGGGAAGGCAACTAGGCGGACTTGAAAGCGAGGCAGAATAGCAGGAAACGGATTTCAAGAGGTACGTTGGAATCGCCTTAAAAGCACACGAAGAGGGACAAATTTCGACTATGATGCACTTGGCCAAAAAGGGCTTATGTGTTTTCTCCTGAATATACTCAGGAGAAAACGCATACGCCCTTTTTGGCCAAGCATGCAAGCGGGCAATGCAAACCTGCAGTACAAACAAGTATCACTTCCCACCGGTCAAAACGGACACCCACAAAATGGGTAAAAACCAGAAAGCCAAGACAGGCCCTGGAGTACAGGGAGCCTTGTTATGCTGATGGGCGGGATGTAAATTGCCAACTGCCTCTCTGGAGGAGTGCATTGTGTTCCCTAAACCATGTAAAAAACAGAGCTACAGAGCCAAGGGCACTTCCAGTCTAGGGAATATACGTTGGGAAAACTGAAAATCAATAAGACAGAGCCACCCCAAACTTTAGGGCTGCACTGCTTACACGAACATCAACTTGGGTACACATTAAATATCCCAGGAAATATAAAAATGGTTCAAAAAATTGTGGTACTTACATACGATGGAATATCACTCAGCCATGAAATCCAGGTCGTAAGACCAGTAGCAGCAAAATGAGTGGATTCAGGTACGATGATTCTAAGTGAAATAAGTCACACAGAAAAAGAAGCTTATCATAAGATATCACTTATGAAGACTCTGTAAACATGGCTACACATGAACTGAGCTAGGAAAGAGAACAGAGTCTCACTTTTAGAAAACACTCTTATGCCTGCTTAAGGGGGAAGGAGTGGGGCGGTGATGCATTAAACCAGAGTTTGATATAAGCACAGGTACCGTTCCAAAAACCAACTATGGAATAGACAAGACCTACACCTTCCCCAGTGAAAGGGTCTCAAAACCCCATATTTCCCGCAGAGGAATATATCTGACTCGTAAGAATCTTAAAAACTATGTATTGATATGTCTCCATAATGGAATTATGTGTGTCTAGACTGGCATAAACATGGCTGCGAGAATCAGCTCAAACCCACTAAAAAAAGGAATTTCAAAAACAAAACAAAAAAACAGGAAAATTATTTACAATTCCTTCAGGGTCTCTGATGAAACCTGGAATGACCCTATCTACAATGATAGCTAGAAGTGGCATAATGCTGGACACATGGGACTGAGAGAATTGGTGAGACTGGGTGAGCAAATGCAGAACCTTTAAAGCAACAATGCATGGCACCCATTCCATGGGTCCCAACTCTCCAGGTTGAAGGGAATATTACTACAGCTATAACATGTACTGGAAACCTAGAGAAGGGACACACTCTGAATACGAAAGGTCTCTAAAACTCAACGAATACTCCCGCTCCAGGGGCTCCGGTTTGATTTTCCAACTGCTTTACTATCAGTCTCCAACCCTGGAGAGACAGTAACTTTAACCTCCTATTTCGCACAGGTTGCCTATTTGGCAGAGGATGAATGGGAAGAGGGAGAACCAATGAGAGAGTAGCTCTTAGGCATTTGGACGGGCACATGTCACTCTTATTTCCCGGGAGGAAGAAGAATTAACCAAAGTCTCAGCCACCCACTGAGAACCAGTATAGGTACTGAACCAAAATATTAAACTTGTGTTCAGCTCAGAAAAACGAGTTAAATAATGTAGCCCAAGGGCACAGCAATTCACAAACAGGCAGAGTAATAAAGGACAACTACCTTCCAAAAATCTGTTGAGGGAAGGCAACGAGGCGGACTTGAAAGCGAGGCAGAATAGCAGGAAACAGATTTTAAGCGGTACATTGGAATCACATTTAAAGCACAGGAAGAGGGGCACAACTTCGACAATGATACACATGGCCAAAATGGGCGTATGCGTTTTCTACTGAATATGTTCAGGAGAAAACGCATACGACCAATTTGGCCTAGCAAGCAAGTGGGCAATGCAAATCTGCACTACAAAGAAGTATCCCATCCCATCGGTCATAAGGGACATCCACAAAATTGATAAAATCCAGAAAGGCAAGACAGGCATTGGAGAACTGGGAGCCTTTTTATGCTGATGGCCGGGATGTAAATTGCCAACTGCCTCTCTGGAGGAGTGCATTGTGTTCTGTAAAACAAGTAATCAACAGAGCTACAGAGCCAAGGGCACTTCCAGTCTAGGGAATATACCTTGGGAAAAGTGAAAATCAATAAGACCGAGACACCCGAAAATTTAGGGATGCACTGCTTACAAGAAACTCAACTTGGGTACACCTTAAGTATCCCAGGAAATATAAAAATGGTTCTAAAAATTGTGGTACTTACATATGATGGAATATCCCTCAGCCATGAAATCAATGTCATAAGACCAGTAGCAGCAAAATGAGTGGATTCAGGTTCGATGATTCTAAGTGAAATAATCACACAGAAAAAGAAGCTTATCATAAGATATCACTTGTTTAAGATCCTGTAAACATGGCTACACATAAACTGAGTTAGGAAAGAGAACAGAGTCTCACATTTAGAAAACACACTTATGCCTGCTTAAGGGGGAAGGAGAGGTGGGGTGATGCATAAAACCAGAGTTTGATAAAAGCAGAGGTACTGTTCCAAAAACAACCTATGGAATAGACAAGACCTACACCTTCCTCAGTGAATGGGACTCAAAACACCATATTTCCCGAAGAGGAATATATCTGACTACTAAGATTCTTAAAACCTATGTATTGATATGTCTCCATAAGGGAATCAAGTGTGTCTAGACTGGCATAAACATGGCAGTGAAAATCAGCTCAAACCCAGTATAAAGAAGAATTTCTAAAACGAAACAAAAAAACAGGGAAATCCTTTTAAATTCCTTCAGGGTCTCTGATGAAACCTGGAATGACCCGATCTACAATGACAGCTGGATGTGGCATAAGGTTGGACACATGGGACTGAGAGTATTGGTGAGATTGGGTGAGCAAATGCAGACCATTTAAAGCAATAATGCATGGCACCCATTCCATGGGTCCAAACTCTCCAGGTTGAAGGGAATATTACTATAGCTATAACTTGTATGAGAAACCTAGAGAATGGACACACAGTAAATACGAAAGTTTTCTAAAACTCAACGAATATTCCCTTTTCTTCTGCGCCAGATTGACTTTCCAACTGCTTTACTATCAATCTCCCAAATTGGAAAGACAGCACCATTAACCTCCTGGTTTTCCCAGGTTGCCAATTTGGCAAAGGATGACAGGGAAGAGGGAGAACCAATGAGAGAGTAGCTGTTAAGCATATGGACGGGCACATGTCACTCTTATTTCCCGGGAGGATGAAGAATTAACCAAAGTCTCAGACACCCACCAAAATCCTCTATAGGTCCAGAACCAAAATATTGGTCTTGCGTTCAGCTCACAAAAAACGAGTTAAAAAATGGAGCTCAGGGGCACAGCAATTCACAAACTGGCAGAGTAATAAAGGGCAACTATCGTCCAATGATCTGTTGAGGGAAGGCAACTAGGCGGACTTGAAAGCGAGGCAGAATAGCAGGAAACGGATTTCAAGAGGTACGTTGGAATCGCCTTAAAAGCACACGAAGAGGGACAAATTTCGACTATGATGCACTTGGCCAAAAAGGGCTTATGTGTTTTCTCCTGAATATACTCAGGAGAAAACGCATACGCCCTTTTTGGCCAAGCATGCAAGCGGGCAATGCAAACCTGCAGTACAAACAAGTATCACTTCCCACCGGTCAAAACGGACACCCACAAAATGGGTAAAAACCAGAAAGCCAAGACAGGCCCTGGAGTACAGGGAGCCTTGTTATGCTGATGGGCGGGATGTAAATTGCCAACTGCCTCTCTGGAGGAGTGCATTGTGTTCCCTAAACCATGTAAAAAACAGAGCTACAGAGCCAAGGGCACTTCCAGTCTAGGGAATATACGTTGGGAAAACTGAAAATCAATAAGACAGAGCCACCCCAAACTTTAGGGCTGCACTGCTTACACGAACATCAACTTGGGTACACATTAAATATCCCAGGAAATATAAAAATGGTTCAAAAAATTGTGGTACTTACATACGATGGAATATCACTCAGCCATGAAATCCAGGTCGTAAGACCAGTAGCAGCAAAATGAGTGGATTCAGGTACGATGATTCTAAGTGAAATAAGTCACACAGTAAAAGAAACTTATCATAAGATATCACTTATGAAGATCCTGTAAACATGGTTACACATGAACTGAGTTAGGAAAGAGAACAGAGTCTCACATTTAGAAAACACTCTTATGCCTGCTTAAGGGGGAAGGAGAGGAGGGGTGATGAATAAAACAAGAGTTTGATATAAGCACAGGTACCGTTCCAAAATCAACTATGGAATAGACAAGACCTGCACCTTCCTCAGTGAAAGGGACTAAAAACACCATATTTCCTGCAGAGGAATATATCTGACTAGTAAGAATCTTAAAACCTATGTATTGATATGTCTCCGTACAGGAATCAAGTGTTTCTAGACTGGCATAATCACGGCAGCGAGAATCAGCTCAAACCCACTATAAAAATGAATTTCTAAAACAAAACAAAACAAAAAAAACAGGGAAATTCTTTACAATTCCTTCAGTGTCTCTGATGAAACTTGGAATGACCCTATCTACAACGACAGCTGGATGTGGCATAAGGCTGGACACTTGGGACTGAGAGGATTGGTGATATAGGGTGAGCAAAAGCAGACCCTTTAAAGCAATAATGCATGGCTACCATTCCATGGGTCCCAACTCTCCAGGTTGAAGGGAATATTACTATAGCTATAACATGTATGGGAAACCTAGAGAATGGACACACTGTGGATACGAAAGGTTTCTAAAACTCAACGAATAGTCCCTCTCCTTGTGCTCCAGTTTGACTTTCCAACTGCTTTACTATCAATCTCCCAACTTGGAGAGACAGACCTTTTAAAATCCTGTTTCACACAGGATGCCAAATTGGCAAAGGATGAAAGGGAAGTGGGAGAACCAATGAGAGAGTAGCTGTCAGGCATTTGGACGGGCATATATCACTCTTATTTCCCGTGAGGAAGAAGAATTAACAAAAGTCTCAGCCACCCATCGAAAACCAGTATAGTTTCTGAACCAAAATATTGAACTTGCATTCAGCTCACAAAAAACGAGTTAAACAATTGAGCTCAGGGGCACAGCAATTCACAAACTGGCTGAGTAACAAAGCGCAACTATCGACCAAAAATCTTTTGAGGGAAGGCAACGAGGCGGACTTGAAAGCGAGGCAGAATAGCAGGAAACAGATTTAAGAGGTACGTTGGAATCACATTTATAGCACAGGAAGAGGGGCACAACTTCGACTATGTTGCACTTGGCCAAAAAGGACGTAGGCGTTTTCTCCTGAGTATATTACGGAGAAAATGCCTACACCCATTTTGTCCAAGCAAGCAAGCGGGCAATGCACGTCTGCACTACAAAGAAGTATGACTACCCACCGGTCCTAAGGGACATCCACATAAAGGGTAAAAATCAGAAATTCAAGACAGGCCCTGGAAAGAGGGAGCCTTGTTATGCTGATGGGCGGGATGTAAATTGCAAACTGCCTCTCTGGAGGAGTGCATTGTGTTCCTTAAAACAAGTAAACAACAGAGCTACAGAGCCAAGGACACTTCCAGTCTAAGGAATATACCTTGGTTAAACTGAAAATCAATAAGACACAGCCACCCCAAAATTTAGTGCTGCACTGCTTACAAGAACCTCAACTTGGGTACCCCTTAAATATCCCAGGAAATATAAAAATGGTTCAAAAATTTGTGGTACTTATGTACGATGGAATATTGCTCAGCCATGAAATCAATGTCATACGACCAGTAGCAGCATAATGAGTGGATTCTGGTACGATGATTCTAACTGAAATAAGTCACACAGAAAAAGAAACTTATCATAAGATATCACTTATGAACATCCTGTAAACATGGCTACACATGAAGAGAGTTAGGAAAGAGAACAGAGTCTCACATTTAGAAAACACTCTTATGCCTGCTTAAGGAGGAAGGAGAGGTCTGGTGATGCATAAAACCAGAGTTTGGTATAAGCACAGGTACCGTTCCAAAAACCAACTATGGAATAGACAAGACCTACACCTTCCTCAGTGAAAGGGACTCAAAACCCCATATTTCCCACAGAGGAATATATCTGACTAGTTAGAATCTTAAAACCTATGTATTGATATGTCTCCGTAGGGGAATCAAATTTGTCTAGACTGGCATAAACATGGCAGAGAGAATCAGATCAAACACACTCTAAAAAGGAATTAAAAAAAAAAAACAGGGAAATTCTTTACAATTCCTTCAGGGTCTCTGATGAAACCTGGAATGACCCTATCTACAATGACAGCTGGATGTGGCATAAGGCAGGACACATGGGACAGAGAGGATTGGTGAGATTGGGTGAGCAAATGCAGACCCTTTAAATCAATAATGCATGGCACCCATTCCATGGGTCCCAACTCTCCAGGTTGAAGGGAATATTACTATAGCTATAACATGTATGGGAAACCTAGAGAATGCACACACTGTAAATACTAAGGGTTTCTAAAACTCAACGAATAGTCCCTCTCCTTGTGCGCCAGTTTGACTTTCCAACTGCTTTACTATCAATCTCCCAACTTGGAGAGACAGCACCTTTAACCTCCTGGTACTCCCAGTTTGCCAATTGGGCAAAGGATGAAATGGAAGAGGGAGAACCAATGAGAGAGTAGCTGTTAGGCATTTGGACGGGCATATGTCACTCTCATTTCCCACGAGGAAGAAGAATTAACCGAAGTCTCAGCCACCCACCAAACCAAGTATAGGTCCAGATCCAATATATTGGTCTTGCATTCAGCTCACAAAAAACGAGTTAGAAAATGGAGCTCAGGGTCACAGCAATTCAAAAACTGGGAGAGTAATAAAGGGCAACTATCGAAAAAAAATCTGTTGAGGGAATGCAACGAGGCGGACTTGGAAGCGAGGCAGAATAGCAGGAAACAGATTTAAGACGTACGTATGAATTGCTTTTAAAGCACAGGAAGAGGGGCACAACTTCGACAACGATGCACTTGGCCAAAAACGGTGTATGCGTTTATTCCTGAGTATATTCCGGAGAAAACGCATAATCCAATTTTGGCCAAGCAAGCAAGTGGGCAATGCACGTCTGCACTACAAAGAAGTATCACTTCCCAACAGTCCTAAGGGATATCCACATAAAGGGTAAAAACCAGAAATTCAAGACAGGCCCTGGAGAACAGGGAGCCTTGTTATGCTGATGGCCGGGATGTAAATTGCCAACTGCCTCTCTGGAGGAGTGCATTGTGTTCCCTAACACAAGTAAAAAACAGAGCAACAGAGCCAAGGACACTTCCAGTCTAGGGAATATACCCTGGGAAAACTGAAAATCAATAAGACAGAGCCACCCCAAAATTTAGGGCTGCACTGCTTATAAGAACCTCAACTTGTGTACAACTTAAATATCCCAGGAAATATAAAAATGGTTCAAAAAATTGTGGTACTTACGTACGATGGAATATCCCTCAGCCATGAAATCAATGTCATACGACCAGTAGCAGCCTAATGAGTGGATTCAGGTACGATGATTCTAAGTGAAATAAGTCACACAGAAAAATAAACATATCATAATATATCACTTATGAACATCCTGTAAACATGGCTACACATGAACAGAGTTAGGAAAGAGAACAGAGTCTCACATTTAGAAAACACTCTTATGCCTGCTTAAGGAGAAAGGAGAGGTGGGGTGATGCATAAAACCAGAGTTTGATATACGCACAGGTACCGTTCCATAAACCAACTATGGAATAGACAAGACCTACACCTTCCTCAGTGAAAGGGACTCAAAACCCCATATTTCCCGCAGAGGAATATATCTGAGTAGTAAGAATCTTAAAACCTATGTATTGATATGACTTCTTAAGAGAATCATGTGTGTCTAGACTGGCATAAACATGGCAGAGAGAATCAGCTCAAACCCACTATAAAAAGGAATTTCAAAAACAAAACAAAAAAACAGGGAAATTCTTTACAATTCCTTCAGGGTCTCTGATGAAACCTGGAACGACCCTATCTACAACGACAGCTGGATGTGGCATAAGGCTGGACACATGGGACTGAAAGGAGTGGTGAGATTGGGTGAGCAAATGCAGACTCTTTAAAGCAATAATGCATGGCACCCATTCCATGGGCACCAACTCTCCAGGTTGAAGGGAATATTACTATAGCTATAATATGTATGGGAAACCTAGAGAATGGACACACTCTGAATACGAAAGGTTTTTAAAAGTCAACGAATAGTCCCTCTTCTTGTGCTCCAGCTTGACTTTCCAACTGCTTTACTATCAATCTCCCAACTTGGAGAGAAAGCACCTTTAACCTCCTGGTTCTCCCAGGTTGCCAATTTGGCAAAGGATGAAAGGGAAGAGGGAGAACCAATGAGACAGTAGCTGTTACGCATTTGGACGGGCACATGTCACTCTTATTTCCCGGGAGGAAGAAGAATTGACCAAACCCTCAGCCACCCACCGAAAACCAGTATAGGTTCTGAACCAAAATACTGGACTTGCGTTCAGCTCACAAAAAACGAGTTAAAAAATGGAGCTCAGGGGCACAGCAATTCACAAACTGGCAGAATAATAAAGGGCAACTATCGTCCAAAAATCTGTTGAGGGAAGGCATCGAGATGGACTTCAAAGCGAGGCAGAATAGCAGGAAACAGATTTCAAGAGGTACGTTGGAATAACATGTAAAGCACAGGAAGAGGGGCACAATTTCGACAATGATGCACTTGGCCAAAAAGGGAGTATGCATTTTCTCTTGAATATATACAGGAGAAAACGCATACGCCCTTTTTGGTCAAGCAAGCAAGCGGGCAATGCAAATGTGCACTACAAAGAAGTATCACTTCCCACGGGTCAAAAGGGACATCCACAAAATGGGTAAAAACCAGAAAGGCAAGACAGGCCCTAGAGAACAGGGAGCCTTGTTATGCTGATGGGCGGCATGTACATTAACAACTGCCTCTCTGGATGAGTGCATTGTGTTCCCTGAAACAAGTAAACAACTGAGCTACAGAGCCAAGGGCACTTCCAGTCTAGGGAATATACCTTGGGAAAACGCAAAATCAATAAGCAGAGCTACCCCAAAATTTACGGCTGCACTGCTTACAAGAACCTCAACTTGGGTACACCTTAAGTATCCTAGGAAAGTTAAAAATTGTTCAAAAAATTGTGGTACTTACGTATGATGGAATATCCCTCAGCCATGAAATCAATGTCATAAAACCCATAGCAGCAAAATGAGTGGATTCAGGTACGATGATTATAAGTGAATTAAGTCACACAGAAAAATAAACTTATAAGATATCACTTATGAAGATCCCGTAAACATGGCTACACATGAACTGACTTAGGAAAGAGAACAGAGTCTCACATTTAGAAAACACTCTTATGCCTGCTTAAGGGGGAAGGAGACGTGAGGTGATGCCTAAAACCAGAGTTTGATATAAGCACAGGCACCGTTCCAAAAACCAACTATGGAATAGACAAGACCTACACCTTCCTCAGTGAAAGGGACTCAAAACCCAATATTTCCCGCAGAGGAATATCTCTGTCTAGTATGAATCTTAAAATCTATGTATTGATATGTCTCCATAAGGGAATCAATTGCGTCTAGTCTGGCATAAACATGGCAGCGAGAATCAGCTCAAACCCACTATAAAAAGAAATTTCAAAAACAAAACAAAAAAACAAGGAAATTCTTTACAATTCCTTCAGGGTCTCTGATGAAACCTGGAATGACCCTATCTACAACGACCCCTGGATGTGGCATAAGGTTGGACACATGGGACTGAGAGTATTGGTGAGTTTGCGTGAGCAAATAGAGACCTTTTAAAGCAATAATTCATGGCACCCATTCCATGGGTCCCAACTCTCCAGGTTGAAGGGAATATTACTATAGCTATAACATGTATGGGAAACCTAGAGAATGGACACACAGTGAATACGAAAGGTTTCTAAAACTCAATGAATAGTCCCACTCCTGGTGTTCCGGTTTGACTTTCCAACTGCTTTAATATCAATCTCCCAACTGGGAGAGACAGGACCTTTAACCTCCTGGTTTGCACAGGTTGCCAATTTGGCAGAGGATGAATCGAAGAGGGAGAACAAATGAGAGAGTAGCTGTTAGGCATTTGAACGGGCTCATGTCACTCTTATTTCCCGTGAGGAAGAAGAATTAAACAAAGTCTCAGCCAACCACCGAAAACCAGTACAGGTTCTTAACCAAAATATTCTACTTGCGTTCAGCTCACAAAAAATGAGTTAAAAATTGGAGCCCAGTGGCACAGCAATTCACAAATTGGGAGAGTAATAAAGGGCAACTATCGTCCACAAATCTCTTGAGGGAAGGTAATGAGGAAGACTTGAAAGCAAGGCAGAATAGCAGGAAACAGATTTCAAGAGGTACGTTGGAATTGCCTTTAAAGCACAGGAAGAGGGGCACAACGTCGAAAATGATGCACTTGGCCAAAAAGGGCGTATGCGTTTTCACCTGAATATATTCAGGAGAAAACGCATACGAACTTTTTGGCCAAGCAAGTAAGTAGGCAATGCAAATCTGCACTACAAAGAAGTATCACTTCCCACCGGTCAAAAGGGACATACAAAAAATGGGCAAAAATCAGAAAGGCAAGACAGGCCCTGGAGAACAGGGAGCTTTGTTATGCTGATTGGCGGGATGTAAATTGCCAACTGCCTCTCTGGAGGAGTGCATTGTGTTCCCTAAAACAAGTAAACAACAGAGCTACAGAGCCAAGGGCACTTCCAGTCTAGGGAATATACCTTTGGAAAACTGAAAATCAATAAGACAGAGCCACCCCAAAATTTAGGCCTGCAATGCTAACAAGAACCTCAACTTGGGTACACCTTAAATATCCCAGGAAAGATAAATATGGTTCAAAAATCTGTGGTACTTATGTACGATGGAATATACCTCAGCCATGAAATCAATGTCATAAGACCAGTAGCAGCAAAAGGAGTGGATTCAGGTACGATGATTCTAAGTGAATTATGTCACACAGAAAAAGAATCTTATAATAAGATACCACTTATGAAGATCATGTAAACATGGCTACACATGAACTGAGTTAGGAAGTGAAGAGAGTCTCACATTTACAAAACACTCTTATGCCTGCTTAAGGGGGAAGGAGAGGTGGGGTGATGCACAAAACCAGAGATTGATATAAGCACATGTACCGTTCCAATAACCAACTATGGAATAGACAAGACCTACACCTTCCTCAGTGACAGGGACTCAAAACACCATATTTCCTGCAGTTGAATATATCTGACTAGTAAGAAACTTAAAACCTATATATTGATATGTCTCCGTAAGGGAATCAAGTGTGTCTAGACTGGCATAAAGATGGTAGCGAGAATCAGATCAAACCCACTATAAAACGGAATTTCAAAAACAAAACAAAAAACAGCGAAATTCTTTACAATTCCTTCAGGCTCTCTGATGAACCTTGGAATGACCCGATCTACAACCACAGCTGGAGGTGGCATAAGGCTGGACACATGGGACTGAGAGGATTGGTTAGATTGGGTGAGCAAATGCAGACCCTGTAAAGCAATAATGCATGCCACCCATTCCATGGGTCCCAACTCTCCAGGTTGAAGGGAATATTACTACAGCTATAACATATATGGAAAACCTAGAGAATGGACACACTGTGAATATGAAAGGTCTCTAAAACTCAACGAATATTCCCTCTCCTGGCGCTCCGGTTTGACTTTCCAACTGCTTTACTATCAATCTCTGAACCTGGAGAGATAGCACCTTTAACCTCCTGTTTCGCACAGGTTGCCAATTTTGCAGAGGATGAATGGGAAGAGGGAGAACCAATGAGAGAGTAGCTGTTAGGTATTTGGACGGGCTCATGTCACTCTTATTTCCCGGGAGGAAGAAGAATTGACCAATGTTTCAGCCACCCACCGGGAACCAGTATAGGTCCTGAACCAAAATATTGGACTTGCGTTCAGCTCAGAAAAAACGAGATAAAATATGGAGCTCAGGGGCACAGCAATTCACAAACTGGCAGAGTAACAAAGGGCAACCTTTGTCCAAAAATCTGTTGAGGGCAGGCAACGAGGTGGACTTGAAAGCGAGGCAGAATAGCAGGAAACAGATTTCAAGAGGTACGTTCGAATCGCCTTTAAAGCACAGGAAGAGTGTCACAACTTCGACAATGATGTACTTGGCCAAAATGTGCGTATGTGATTTCTCCTGAATATATTCAGGAGAAAACGTATACGCCCTTTTTGGCCAATCAAGCAAGCGGGCAGTGCAAATCTGCACAACAAAATAGTATCACTTCCCACCGGTCAAAAGGGAAATCGGAAAAATGTGTAAAATCCAGAAAGGCAAGACAGGCCCTGGAGAAGAGGGAGCCATGTTATGCTGAAGGAAGGCATGTAAATTGCCAACTGCCTCTCTGGAGGAGTGCATTGTGTTCCCTAAAACAAGTAAACAACAGAGCTACAGAGTCAAGGGCACTTCAAGTCTAGGGAATATACCTTGGGAAAACTGAAAATCAATAAGACAGAGCCACCCCAAAATTTAGGGCTGCACTGCTGACAAGAACCTTAACTTGGGTACACCTTAAATATTCCGTGAAAGATAAAAATGGTTCAAAAAATTGTGGTATTTACGTTATGTTGGTATATCCCTCAGCCATGAAATCAATGTCAAAAGACCAGTAGCAGCAAAATGAATGGATTCAGGTATGATGATTCTAAGTGAAATAAGTCACACAGAAAAAGAATCTTATCATAAGATATCACTTATGAAAATCCTGTAAACATGGCTACACATGAACTGAGTTAGGAAAGAGAACAGAGTCTCACATTTAGAAAACACTCTTATGCCTGCTTAAGGGGGAAGGAGAGGTGGGGTGTTGCATAAATCAGAGTTTGATATAAGTACAGGCACCATTTCAGAAACCAAATACAGAATATACAAGATCTACACCTTCTTCACTGAAAGGTTATCAGGACCCCATACTTCACACAGAGGAATACATCTGACTAGTAAGGATCTTAAAACCTATGTATTGATATATCTCCGTAAGGGAAACAATTGTGTCTAGACTGGCATAAACACGGCAGTGAGAATCAGCTCAAACCCACTATAAAAAGGAATTTCAAAAACAAAACAACAAAACAGGGAAATTGTTTACAATTCCTTCAGGGTCTCTGATGAAATCTTGAATGACCCTGTGTACAACGACAGCTGGATGTGGCATAAGGCTGGACATTTGGCACTGAGAGGATTGGTGAATTTGGGTTAGCAAATGCAGACACTTCAAAGCAATAATGTGTGGCACCCATTCCATGGTTCCCAACTCTCCATGTTGAAGGGAATATTACTACAGCTATAACATGTACAGGAAACCAAGAGAATGGTCATACAGTGAATACGAAAGGTTTCTAAAACCCAACTAACTGTCCCTCTCCTGGTGCTCCGGTTTGACTTTCCAACTGCTTAACTATCAATCTCCCAAATTGGAGAGACAGCCCCTTTAACCTCCTGGTTTGCTCAGGTTGCCAATTTGGAAGAGGATGAAAGGGAAAAGGGGGAACCAATGAAAGAGTATCTGTTAGGCATTTGGACGGGCACTTGTCACTCTAAATGCCCGGCAGGAAGAAGAATTAACCAAAGTCTCAGCCACCCGCCGTGAACAAGTATATGTCCGGAACCAAAATTTTGGACTTGCGGTCAGCTCACAAAAAACGAGTTAGAAAATGGAGCTCAAGGGCACAGCAATTCACAAACTGGCACAGTAATAAAGGACAACTATCGTCCAAAAAATCTGTTAAGGGAAGGCAACGAGGTGACCTCCAAAGCGAGGCAGAATAGCAGGAAACAGATTTCAAGTGGTTCGTTGGAATCACCTGTAAAGCACAGGAAGATGGGCACAACTTCGAAAATGATGCACTTGGCCAAAAAGGGCGTATGCGTTTTCTCCTGAATATATTCAGGAGAAAACGCATACGCCCTTTTTGGCCAAGCAAGCAAGCGGGCAATGCAAATCTGCACAGCAAAATAGTATCACTTCCCACCTGTCCAAAGGGACATCCACAAAATGTGTAAAAACCAGAAATCCTAGAGAGGCCCTGGAGAACATGGAGCCTTGTTATGCTGATGGGCGGGATGTAAGTTGCCAACTTCCTCTCTGGAGGAGTGCATTGTGTTCCCTAAAACAAGGAAACAACAGAGCTACAGAGCCAAGGGCACTTCCATTCTAGGGAATATACCTTGGGAAAACTGAAAATCAATAAGATAGAGCCACCCCAAAATTTAGGCCTGCACTACTTACAAGAATCTCAAATTGAGTACTCTCTAAATATCCCAGAATAGATAAAAATGATTCAAAATATTGTGGTACTTATGTACGATGGATTATCCCTCAGCCATGAAATCAATGTCATAATGCCAGTAACAGTAAAATGAATGGATTCAGGTACGATGATTCTAAGTGAAATAAGTCACACAGAAAAAGAAACTTATCAAAAGATAGCACTTATGAATTTTCTGTAACATGGCTACACATGAACTGAGTTAGGAAAGGGAACAGCGTCTCACATTTAGAAAACACACTTATGCCTCCTTAAGGAGGAAGGAGAGGTGGGGTGATGCATAGAACCAGAGTTTGATATTAGTACAAGTACCATTCCAAAATCAAAATACGGAATAGACAAGACCTACACCTTCATCAGTGAAAGGGACGCAAAACCCAATATTCTGCGCAGAGGTATATATCTGACTAGTAATAATCTTAAAACCTATGTATTGATATGTCACTGTAAGGGAATCAAGTGTGTCTAAACTGGCATAAACATGGCAGTGAGAATCAGCTCAAACCCAGTAAAAAAAGAAATTTCAAATGCAATACAAAAAAAACAGGGAAAATCTTTACAATTCCTTCAGGGGCTCTGATGAAACCTGGAATGACACTACCTACAACGAGAGCTGGATGTGGCATAAAGCTGGACACTTGAGACTGAGAGGTTTGGTGAGACTGGGTGAGCAAATGCAGACCCTTTAAAGCAATAATATGTGGCACCCATTCCATGTGTCCCAACTCTCCATTTGTAAGGGAATATTACTACATCCATAACATTTACGGGAAACCTAGAGAATGGACACACTTTGAATACGAAATGTTTCTAAAACTCAACATATAGTCCCTCTCCTTGTGCTCCAGTTTGAACTTCCAACGGCTTTACTATGAATCTCCCAACTTGGAGCAATAGCCCGTAAAACCTCCTGGTTCACACAGGTTGCCAATTTGGCAGAGGATGAAAGGGAAGAGGGAGAACCAATGAGAGAGTAGCTGTTAGGCATTTGGACAGGTACATGTCACTTTAATTGCCCGGCAGGAAGTAGAATTAACCAATGTCTCAGCCAGCCGCCGGGAACCAGTATAGGTTTTGAACCATAATTTTGTATTTGCTGTCAGCTCACAAAAACGAGTTGAAAAATGGCGCTCAGGGGCACAGCAATTTACAAACTGGCAGAGTAATAGAGGAAAACTATCGTCCAAAAATCTTTTGAGGGAAGGCAGAGAGGCGGACTTTAAAACGAGGCAGAATAGCAGGAAACAGATTTCAGGAGGTACGTTGGAATCACCTTTCAAGCGCAGGAAGAGGGGCACAACTTCGACAATGATGCACTTGGCCAAAAAGGGTGTATGCGTTTTCTCCTGAGTATATTCAGGAGAAAATGCATACGCCATTTTTGGCCAAGCAAGCAAGCAGCAATTCAAATCTGCACTACAAAGAAGTATCCCTACCCACCGGTCAAAAGGGACATCCACAAAATGTGTAAAAACCAGAAAGGCAAGACAGGCCCTGGAGATCAGGGAGCCTTGTTATTCTGATGGGCGGGATGTAAGTTGCCAACTACCTCTCTGGAGGAGTGCATTGTGTTCCCTAAAACAAGTAAACAACAGAGCTACACAGCCAAGGGCAGTTCCAGTCTAGGGAATATACCTTGGGAAAACTGAAAATCAATAAGACAGAGCCACCCCAAAATTTAGCGCTGCACTGCTTACAAGAACCTCAACTTGGGTACACCTTAAGTATCCCAGGAAAGACAAAAATGGTTCAAGATATTGTGGTACTTACGTACGATGGAATATCGCTCAGCCATGAAATCAATGTCATAAGGCCAGTAGCAGCAAAAAGAGTGGATTCAGGTATGATGATTCTAAGTGAAATAAGTCACACAGAAAAAGAAACTTATCATAAGATATCACTTATGAAGGTCCTGTAAACATGGCTACACATGATCTGAGTTAGGAAAGATTACAGAGTAACTAATCTTATCATAAGTTATCACTCATAGCGGGAATGTACACATGACTACACATGAACTGAATTACAAACACAACAGAGTCACACATTTAGAAAACATCTTCTGCCTGCTTAATGGGAAAGCCGATGTGGGGTGATGCTTAAAACCACAGTTTTAAATTAGCACAGATACCATTATATAAACCATGTATGTAATAGACAACACCTACTCCCGGCACAATGAACTGGACTCAACACCCCCTATTCATTGCAGAGGAATATGTCTGACTCTAAGTATTTTAAAACATATGTATTCTCATGTCTCCATAAAGGAATCATGTGTGTGTATAACGGCATGAACACAGCACTGAAATTCAGTTAAACCCACTTATAAAAATAAATTTCAAAAGCAAAATGCAAAAACAGAGAGAAAGTCTTAAAAATTACGTTCAGGGCCTGTGATGCAAGCTAGATTGACCACCTTTTCACCCACAGCTGGATGAGACATAAGACTGGACACTTGGGGCTGACAAGATTGCTGAGGTTGTGTGAAAAAAAAGAACACCACTTAGAGCAATACTGTGTGCTACCCATTCTAATGGTCCCAACTCTCCAGGTTTAAGGGAATCTTCCTACAGTTAAAACATGCATGGGAAACCCAGTGGATGGTACACTGTGTAATTGGGAAAGTTTTCTAAAAGGTACCTCATTTTTCCTTTTGTCATGCTCGGCTTCGCCATTCCATCTGCATTACTCAAAATCTCCCCACTTGGAGTGTCAGCGCCTTTACCCTCCCATTATGCACAGTTTGCAAACTGTGCAGAGGATGAACAGGAAGAGGGGAAATAAATGAGAGATTAGCTGTAGGTGTTTGGATGGGCACATGTCACTCTAGTTTCTCATCAGGAAATATAATTAACCAAAGGCTCAGCCTGAAGCCCCAGAACCAGACTAGGGCCTAAAGCCATCCTGCGGTATTGCAGCCAGCTCACAAAGAGGCGAGTTGAAAAATGGAAATCAGGGGCACAGCAATTCACAAACTTGCAGAATTATAAAGGACAACTATCATCCAGAAATATATTGAGGAAAGGCAGTGAAGAGGATTTGAATGCAAGGCAGAATTGAAGGAAACAGATTTCAAGAGGTAGATTGGAATCGTCTATAAAGCACATGAAAAGCCACAGAATTTCGACAATGTTGCCCTTGGCTGAAAAGGGATTATGTGTATTTTCTTGAACATATTCGGGAAAAAATGCATATGCCCTTTTTGGCCAAGCAAGCCATCAGGCATTGCAAATCCACACTACAGAGAAGTGTCCCTTACCTCCAGTCAAAAGGGCCATCCACATATAGTGTAAAAGCCACAAATGCAGGACAGGCCATGTAGAAAAGGGAGCCTGGTTACGCCGATGGACAGGAAGTAAATTGCCAACAGCCTCTCTGGAGAACTGTATGTTGTTTTCTAAAACAGAGCTACAGAGTATAGCACACTTCCACTCATGGCTGTGTATTTTGGGAAAACTAAAAATCCACAACACTCAGCCAGCCCAAAGTTTAGGGCTGCTCTGTTTACAAGAACCTCGACTTCGGTACACTTTATATATCCCAGGAAAGGAAAAAAAATGGATATAGATGTTTTGGTACTTATATACAATGGAATGTCACTCAGACATAAAATCAATGTCATAAGGCCAAAAGCGGCATAGTGAGTGGCTTTAGGTACGATGATGCTAAGTGAAATGAGCCACAAAGAAAAAGAAACTTATTGTAATATATGACTTATAGAGGAAATGTAAACATGGCTATACATGAACTGAATTTCAAAAGAGAACAGAGTTACACATTTAGAAAACACACTTATGCCTCCTTAAGGGGAAAGGTGACGTGGTGTGATGTGTAAAAGCAGAGTTTGAAATTAGCACAGATCCTATTCCATATACCAAATAGTTAATAGACAAGACCTACTCCTTTCTCAATGAACTGGACAACAAAACACCCTATTCACTGAAGAGGAATATATCTGACTGGTAATAACCTTGAAACCTATGTATTTATATGTCTGCATAATGGAATCAAGTGTATGTAGATTGGCATAAACACAGATCAATGGAACAGGACAGAAAGCCCAGAGATAAACCTACATACCTATGGCTATCTCATCTATGACAAAGGAACTAAGGATATACAATGGAGAAAAGACAGTCTCTTCAGTAATTGGTGCTGGGAAAACTGGACCCCTACACATAAAAGAATGAAATTAGAACACTCCATAACACCATACACAAAAATAAACTCTAAATTGATTAGAGATCTAAATATAAGACCAGACACTATAAAACACTTAGAGGAAACCATAGGCAGAACACTCTATGACATAAATCACAGCAAGATCCTTTTGGACCCACCTCCTAGAGAAATGGAAATAAAAACAGAAATCAACAAATGGGACCTAATGAAACTTAAAAGCTTTTACACAGTACAGGAAAACATAAACAAGATGCAAAAACAACCCTCAGAATGGGAGAAAATATTTTCAAATGAAGCAATTGACAAATGATTAATCTCCAAACTTTACAAGCACCTCATGTAGCTCAATATCACAAAAACAAACAACCCAATCCAAAAACGGGCAGAAGACCTAAATAGACATTTCTCCAAAGAAGATATACAGATTACCAAAAAACACATGAAAGGATGCTGAACATCACTAATCATTAGAGAAATGCAAATCAAAACTACTCTGAGGTATCACCTCACAGCAGTCAGAGTGGCAATCATCAAAAAAATCTACAAAACAATAAATGCTGGAGAGGCCTTTATTGGAGAAAATGGAACACACTTGCACTGTGGTTGGGAATGTAAATTGATATGGGCACTAGGGAGAACAGTACGGAGGTTCCTTTAAATAACTAACAATAGAAGTACCATACGACACAACAATCCAAGTACTGGGAATCTGCCTTGCGAAAACCATAATTCAAAAAGAGTTATGTACAAAAATGTTCATTGCAGCTCTATTTGCATTAGCCAGGACATGGAAGCAACCTAAGTGTCCATCGACAGATAAATGGATAAAGAACATCTGGGACATATATACAATCAAATATTACTCAACCATAAAAAGAAGCAAAACTGAGTTATTTGTACTGAGGTGGATGCACTTAGAATCTGTCCTACACAGTGAAGTAAGTCAGAAAGGGAAAAACAAATACTGTATGTTAACAGAGATATATGGAATCTAATGAAGAAAAAAAAAAGATTTTGAAGAACCTAGTGGCAGGACAGGATTAAGGACACAGACATAGAGAAAGGACTTGAGGGCACCGGAAGGGGGATGGGTAAGCTCGTACGAAGTGAGAGTGGCATGGACATAAATACATTACCAAATGTAACACCGATAGCTACTGAGAATCAGCCACATAGAACAGGGAGATCAGCTCGGTGCTTTGTGACCACATAAATGGGTGGGATATGGAGTGTGGGAGGGAGATGCAAGAGGGAGGGGATCTGGTGATATATGTATATGTATAGCTGATTCACTTTGTTATACAGCAGAAACGAACACTCCTTTGTAAAGCAATTATACTCCAATAAACGTGTAAAAGGAAAAAAAAAAAAACAAAGCCCAAGGATAAACCTACACACTTATGGTCAACTAATCTATGACAAAGGAGGCAAGACTATACAATGGAGATAAGACAGTCTCTTCAATCATTGGTGCTGGGAAATATGGAGAGCTACATGTAAAAGAATGAAATTAGAACACTCCCCAACACCATACATAAAAATATATTCAAAATGGATTAGAGACCTTAATGTAAGACCAGACAGTATAAAACTCTGAGAGGAAAACTTACGAAGGATACTCTGACGTAAATCACAGCAAGATCTTTTTTGATCCACCTCCTATAGTAATGAAATAAAAAAGAAAACTAAACAGATGGGACTAATGAAACGTAAAAGCTTTTGCAAAGCAAAGGAAACTACAAACAAGACGAAAAGACAACCCTCAGAATGGCAGAAAATATTTGCAAACGAATCAATGGACAAATGATTAATCTCCAATATATATAAACAGCTCATGCAGGTCAATATTAATAAAACAAACAACCCAATACAAAATGGAAGATCTAAATAGACATTTCTTCCAAGAAGACATAGAGATGGCCAGTACACACATGAAAATCTGCTGAACATCACTAATTATTAGAGAAATGGAAATCGAAACTACAATGAGGTATCACGTCACACCTGTTAGAATGGGCATCATCAGAAAATCTACAAACAACAAATGCTGGAGAGGGTGTGGAGAAAAGGAACCTTCTTCCACTATTGTTGGGAATGTAAATCGATACAGTCTCTACGGAGAACAGTATGGAGGTTCCTTGAAAAACAAAAATAGAATTACCATATAATCCAGCTATCCCACTACTGGGCATATACCCAGAGAAAACCATAAATCAAAAAGACACATTCACCACAATGTTCACTGCAGCACTATTTACAATAGACAGGTAATGAAAGCAACCTAAGTGCCCACAGACAGACGAATGGATAAAGACGTGGTACATATATACAACGGAATATTACTCAGTCATACATAGGAATGAAATTGGGTCATTTGTAGAGACCTCGATGGATCTAGAGACTGTCATACAGAGTGAAGTAAGTCAGAAAGAGAAAAACAAATATTGTATATTAATGCATATATGTGGAACCTAGAAAAATGGTACAGATGAACCAGTTTGCAGGGCAGAGATAGAGACAGATGTAGAGAACAAACATATGGACACCAAGGAGGGAACGCCATGTGAGGGTGGTGGTGGGATGAATTGGGAGACTGGGATTCACATGTGCACACTTATATGTATAAAATATATATCCAATAAGAACCTGCTGTATAAAAGAAATAAATTTAAAAAAATTAAAAATAAATAAATAACATTTAATAAAATAAAACAGAAAAAAAGTTTTTCCCTTCACATAGACGTCTTTATATTAATGCATTATTTCCATGTATATATCTCCAAATTAAAAAAAAAAGAGTAATAAATAAAATCTAACTTGAACCAAAAAGAAAAAAAGAAAAAAAAAAACAGAACTCACCAGTTATACAGAGGAAAATTGTATCAGGGCACTTGCTCCAGTGGTAATAAATTCTTAAGTTGGTCAGAGGTGGGAAATCGTCTCCCATGCCGTCAGCAGCGCTCCCCCCCACAAGGAGCATCCTCATTGCAAAGCTGGGGGACTGTGTCGAGGCGTCTGTGAGTAAATGTGAGCTGAGCCCCAGTCCTGCTGCAGCTGAACTCTTCCCACCCTTTCCAGATAAAACACCTGAATATGTACAAGCACTTGCAAGCCTACAGGAAGGGCTGTGGAGCCACACTAGCGAGAGCATGCAAGCCGACTTGGTGCCTGCAGGCCAGCTAGGATGGTCCTGGCCACAGATGCTCTTCTGGAAGCTTTCCATTTCCCTGCCTGAGATACCCCTCCTGCCACAGCCCCCACTGCTTTTTTACTTCCTCACCTCTGCCTGGGGAGAAATTCCAGTGGCAGGTATGGGTGACACATCCTCTTCTTTAGCAGGTGGCAGCCTGGCAACTCCTGCAGAAAGTCCAGCAGAGCCCAAATCACACTGGGCCACCCACAAAGCCACGGCCCCTCACTCCCTCCCACCACCCCAGCCCCGACACTGCTGACGGGGCAGAGAATATGGCGTCAGTCACAGCTACAGGTGCTCTTGCTGACTGGAGAGGTGTTTATATTGACCTCAACCCAGGCACACCTGTGGGGTTGGGGCTGGCAGGCAGTGTCAGGCTGCCCAAATCAGCCAAACCTCACCCCTCAGGGGCTCACAGTTGCAGAAAATGAACCTTGCTAAATGGGTCAGTCCCAAGGAACAGTTGTGGGCCTTGAGAGTCAGGCTAGACAAGGGGCTGCAGCTGAGTCTTGTTTTTCTTATCATTTTATCTGGTCCAGAGTGGAAAACAAATTCAAGAAGACCCTATCCTAATGAGAGGATCCCAGGAGTCAGGGAGAGGAGTGATGGTGGGTGGAGACAGAGGCCTGGTGCCCTGGCTGCAGTGGAAGTGTCTGGAAGACCAGGCAGAGAGAGGCTGCACAGAGTGATAGCCAGGGTCACAGACCTGTCAGAGCTGCTGTTTGTTAGTTCAAGTCCTGCTCTGAGGTGTTCTGTGTCAGCTGTGAGCGACAGGTGAGCTGGGGGTTCTCTGCAAGGTGGGCTATGTGCACAGTTCCTGTGTGTCCAGCCATGCTGGGGTACCTGCCCAGGGGAGTTCCATATACTGGGAAGGGCCTGACTATGAGAGCCCCATGGGCTGCTGGGTAGCTGCACAGGGGAGCTCCATACCCAGGGAGGGACTTGAACACGAGAGACCCGTGGGCTGTGGGGTGCGGGATGCAGCCCAGGTGAGCTCCATATCCTGGGATTGGCCTGACCACGAGAGCCCCATGGGCTGCTGGAGACCTGGTAAAGGATATCAGGACAGTCAGTGAAGCCACCGAGGATATACATCCAGTAGCTCCTATTTCCTACACCCTGCTGCTCATTCTACCATCCACCAGGCCATGGCATTCTGTATTACACTTCAATGATGCCTTCTTCTGTATTCCATTCATCTCAGAGTCACAAGAATTTTTGGCTTGTGAGTGGCAGGACACAACATGCAACACAAGCAATAATGCTGGGCCGTCCTGCACCAATGGTTCAAAAATCCCCACACCATCATTGGGGAAATGTCCTCTAAAGACCTAAAAGTTCTACCTCTGTAAAAGGGAACCCTCCTTCAATATGCAGATGACATTCTGATCGCCAGGCCTACTAAAGACGCCTCTGAACTACCTAGCCAAGAAAGGATAGAAGGTGTCCAAGGAAAAGGCTCAAATATCCCAGGCTCAGGTGACATGCCTGGGCTTCATTCTCAAAGATATTCGGAGAAACGCATCCCAGGATAGGGAAGAAGCCATTTGCAGCCTTACCTTTTCTAAAACTAGAAGACAGCTTAGGGGTTCCTGGGGAGGCCTAGGTTTTCTGCATCTGGATCCCTAACTATAGTCTAATAGCTGGGCCTCTACATGAAACACTGACATGAAAAGATGATGATCCTTTTGAATAGAATCCAGAAGCAGCCTTTCAAGAATGGAAAGAGCAGTCAATTCAGATCCTTGCCCAGGAACTCACTAATTTAGCTAAACCCTTTGACCTTTACATACCCGGTCAAAGGTTAATCGCCCTTGGAGACTTAGTGCAAAAACTGGGACCACTTGAAATGGAGCAACACAAGAATGCCCTTCAGGTATGATAAACTATGGTCACCAAGGGCTTTGCCCACTGACTCATCAGGCCAGGATACTGGGGTATCTAAAAAGCTAGAAATCAGCAGCCCGCAAGGCCAGCTCCCTCCTAAGGGAAAAGGACCCCACGTGGTGATCCTAACCACCCATCATGCCCTGAAGTTGCAGGGGTCGCTCTGTGGACACACTGACCTCGAGTGAGGAGGCCTTCCAACTCCAACCTCCAGAGAGACAAATGGGGGCATCGGGCCCCCAAGATGACTCGTGTGACCATCACTTGACCTGGAGTTTCTCTCAGAAAACAAGAAGACTGTGCCCCGAAAGAGCAGAATACTGCTTGCAGGACTTACTGCACCCAGAGGGGAGCTAATAAGCTTGGCGGGGGAAACGTATATCACGCTTTCACCATAGAAAACCCTACAGACACCGCGGTGATGGTGGCTAATATGACCAGCTGGACTGCTGGCTACTTCTAAAGGCCGTTGACTCAGTGGACGTCATGGTCCTGGATCACCACTGACCCTGGACTGTCTGGGAGTTGCACGGGCAGGGCTCTGACACATGGTGCTGTTTGTACATTAATTCAGGGACCTAATTAAAGAAAGCACAGACTACTGGTCAGAGCATCTAGGCTGGCAAAAACCGTCAGCCTAAGGTCGCCAACCAAATGTGGGGTGGGGTGAAACCTGCCACCACAGAATCTTTGCACATCTCTTTCCTGGACCCTTAAAGGACATTAGAATCTATAACACTTCCAATGCTGGTGCTCCGGCGGACGAGAAGTGAGGCAGGAGTCTTTGGAACAATCAACCTCACCTGGAGGCTGGTGGGGAAACCTTTTGCCCCTCCCCCCAGGTATCAGGCCTGCCACCACAGCATGAAGCAGTTACAAAAGAGGGGTCTGCACCCTCAACACCCCAAGAATGAGGAACGGAACAAAAAGCAGAGGAGGTGTTCGTCTCTGGCAACGTTCATTAAAAATTCCTGGGAGATAAAAAGAGAATCTGGGCAATATAATAAAGTCTAACCTGTTTTTCCTTTGTGCTTTGTCTAATTTCACGTGCTCCTAGGTTTCCGCATGCAGAGGTCCCACACCCGGCACTTCAGATCTGATTTCCTAGTGCAGAATGGCTGGGTTGACACCTCAGCTAGCGGGGTCCCATGCAGACTCCACGGCATAGAGCCTGAGCTGCAGCCAACCCAACCCTCGAGAGCTGCATCCCCTAACTCCCACTGACGCTGCCAGGATCCCTACACAGCAGCCCAGCCCACAGCCTGTGGGGGAGTACACGCTCTCACCTCTCCATTCTGTTGTCAAAATAATGTTTCCTTTGCTTCTGAACCAAACTCAGTCTTGATCTGTTGGCTCCAATGAAACTGGGCTCGGGGACTCCTGTTGGGGTACACTCTGGAGGATCAGTAACAGAAATTGAGAACATTGTAACTTCAATGAACAGATGTGTGAGCCAAACTGTAGTTAACATAGAGCAGTGTATAATGCTCGGGTAAAATAAGATTTTTCTAAGACTTACATTTGATAATTCCATCACTTTACTATAAGCAAGTTCAGTGAAGACGTCTGTCTTATTTGTCAGGTCAACATTAGAGAAATGAAGTGATTTATTTCCATGGTTGTACATCGAATACTCTTGGCTGAAACTTCAATCTTGTTTTAAATGCTTTTCCATTGAAAAGGATACCTCTCTTTCAGCTCCCCCATTCCTGAGAAGTATAAAATCTTATAATTTATTATTACCAAAGGGGAAAGGTAGGAAAAGGGATAAATTAACAGTTTGGGATTAACACATACACACTGCTATGTATAAAATAGATCATCAACAAGGAACTACTGTATAGCACAGGGAACTACACTGAATATTTTGCAATAACCTATAAGGGGAAATAATCTGAAAAAGAATCGATATTTTTATTGACATCATCTATCAATGACAGATAAAATGTAACCTAAGCGAGGCCGATGGTGAGCGCTTCTGAAACTGAAGATTTCAATCATCTAAAATTTGGGCTCTGCCTATTTCCCAAGGCCCTTAATGGACATACGTGTAGCCGTAGCTTAAAAATTCCCCAGTTTGGGGTTCGGGGAGGCACTGATTTGGAAAAATCCCTGGTGTTCTCCTTCCATGCACGGGACCCTTCCTACAGCTAAAACATGCCTGTCACACCTAGACGATGGTACACCGTTTGATCGGAAAGATTTTGGAAAAGGCACCTCATCTCCTCATTGCCTGGTGCACGGGTTCAACCCTCCAGCATCTTTCCTGACAATCTCCTTACTTGGGGATATCAGCACCGTCAACATCCTGTTGCACACATTTTGGAATTTGTCCAGAGGATGAAGCGGAAGGATGAGAAAAATTTAGAGACAAGTCTTAGTTTTTCAGACAGGCAAATGCCACTCTAATTTCCTATCTGGAAGACAAATTCATCAAAGGCTAGAATTGCCCATGGAAACAGAATAGGGCTAGAGGAAATCCCGCTGTTTTGTGTCCAGTTTCCAAATACACAATTTGAGAAATGGAACTCGGGGGCAATAAAATTCATGACACTGCAGAGTTGAAAATATCTATTGTCGAAAAATGTCTTGAGGTAAGTCACAGAAAAGGACTTGTAAGCAAGGGAGAGTGGCAGGAAACAGATTTGAAGAGGTAGAAAGGACTCCCCATTAAAGCACAAGAAAAGGGGCTCAGCATCGCCAATGATGCAGTTGGCCCAAAAGGGCGTATGCATTTTTTTCTGAATATATCCAAGTAAAGGCCATACACACTTTTTATCCAACCAAACAGGTGGGCACTGGAAATCAATACTACAAAATGTATCACTTCACATCAGTCAGAAGGGCCATCCACATAAAGTGTAAACACCAGAAATGCCAGACAGGGTGAGGAGAAAAGGGAGCCCTGTGAGGCTGATAGTGGAAATGTAATGTGCCAACGGCCACTCAGGAGAAGTGTATTGTGTTTGCTAAAACATCTGAAAACTGAGCTACAGAGCATAGTGCACTTGCACTCATGGGCGGATACCTTGGGAAAAACAAAAAATGACAGAAAACAGGCACTCCAACGTTTACCACCTCTCTGTTAAAAAGGGCCTCCACTTGGATATAACCTAAATGTCCCTGGAAGGATAAAATGGATAAAAGAGATGGGGTACTTATGTAGAGTGGAATATTACTCATCCAGAAATCAATGAAATAAGGCCAGTTGGAACAACTCTGGAGGAGTTACATACGATCATTCTAAGTGACACATGTCAGAAAGAAAAAGACACATATCATAAGATGTCACTTAAAGGTGGAATCAAAAATGGCTACACATGAAATAAACTACAAAACAGAAACATAGTCAAATATGTAGAAAAGAGACATAAGGCTGCTAAATGGGAAAGGTGGGGAATGGTGAGGTATTATCCAGGAGGTTGAAATTAGCAAAGATACCATTCCAAGTACCGAATTGAATAACTGGCAAGGCCTACACGGTACCTCAAAGAACTGCACTCAGTCCACTCAAGTCACTGGAAAATAATACATATGACTCGTAAGCATGTGAGAAAGAATTTATTGTTGTCACACAGTACATGAATCAAGTGGATGTACAGCAGCAAAAAACAGAGCTTTGAAAATCAGCTGTAACCAATATAAAAATAAATTTAAAAATATTTATATAAACAGTGAGACAGACAAAAATTCTTACAACTTTTGTTGAAGGGCTACGATGTAACATGGATTGAACACATGTAGACCCACAGCAGGATGATATATAAGGCTGGAAGCTATGCACGCTAAGAGATGTTAGAGAGGCTGGGTGAGGAAATGCAGACCTTTTAAAGTAATACTGCCTGGTACCCATTCCATGGGTCCCAAATCGGCAGTTTCAAGGGAATCTTCTGACAGCAAAAACATGCCTGGGAAACCGAGATGAATGTACACCATGTGCTCAGGAAAGGTGTCTAAAATGCACCTCATTTTTGATCTCCTGGTGCTGGGGTTCACTATTGCAGCCACATTACTAACAATCTCCCCACTTGGAGAATCAGCACCTTTAACCTCCTGTTTCACACAGTTTGCAATTTTTGAAGAGGATAAATGGGAAGAGGAGGAACCAGTGAGAGATTAGCTGTAGGAGTTTTGACAGGCACATGTCACTCTAATATCCCTTTAGGAAGAAGAATTAACCAAAGGCTCAGCCTGCCTCCCCAGAACCAGAATAGGGCCGGAATCAATCCAATGGTTTGGCGGCCAGCTCACAAAAATGCGAGTTGCAAAATGGAGCTCAGGAGCAGGCAATTCAAAGACCTGCAAAGATATAAATGAGAACCAACGCCCAAAAATATATTCAGGTAAGGCAACGAAGAGGTTCTGAATGAGAGGCAGAATTGCAGGAAACAGATTTCAAAATGTAGATTGTACTCACATTTAAAGCATATGAAAAGCAGCAGAATTTCTAAAATGATGCAGTTGGGCAAAAGGGTGTATGCGTTTTTTTCGTGAATATCTTCAGGAAAAAAACACATACAGAGTTTTTGGCCAATGAAGCAAGAGGAAAATGCAAATCCACACAATAAAGAAGTCTCAATTTCCACTGCTCAGAAAGTCCATCCAAAAAATGTGTACAAATCAAAAATTCATGAGAGGCCATGGAAAACAGGGAGACTAGTCACGCTGATGGGTGGGGTATAAATATCCAAGAGCTACTCTGAAGAAGTGTATGCTGTTTCCTAAAACATCTAAAATACAAAGCCCCCGAGCAAAGGGGACTTCAACTCATGGACATATAACTTGGGAAGACTAAATATCAACAAGACACAGGCACCCCAAAGTTTAGGGCTGCTCTGCATACAAGAACCTCAACTTCGGTACACCTAAAGTATCCCAGGAAAAAGAGAAATGCATAAAGAACTTGTGGTAATTTTGTACAACGGAATATCACTCAGACGTGAAATCAATGTCATAAGGCCAGTAGCAGCATAATGAGAGGATTTAGGTATGATGATTCTAAGGGAAATTAGTCACACAGAAAAAGAATCTTATCATAAGATATCACTTAGAGAGGGAATGTCAACATCACAACACATGAACTGAATTAGGAAAGAGAGCAGCGTCTCACATTTAGAAAACACTCTTATGCCTCCTTAAGGGGGAAGGAGAGGTGGGGTGATGCATAAAACCAGAGTTTGATATTAGCACAGGTACCATTCCATAAACCAAATACAGAATAGACAAGACCTACACCTTCCTCAGTGAACGGGACTCAAAACCCCTATTCCCCACAGAGGAATATATCTGATTAGTAAGAATCTTAAAACCTATGTACTGATATGCCTCTGTAAGGGAATCAAGTGTGTCTAGACCGGCATAAACACGTCAGGGAAAATCAGCTCAACCCCATTATAAAATTGAATTTCAAAAACAAAACAAAAAACAGCGAAATTCTTACACAATTCCTTCAGGGGTTCTGATGAAACCTAGAATGACCCTATCTGCAAAGACAGCTGGATGAGACATAAGGCTGGACACTTGGGACTGAGAGGACTGGTGAGATTGGGAGAGAAAATGCAGACCCTTTAAAGTAGTAATGCATGCCACCATTCCATGGGTCCCAAAGTTCCAGGTAGAAGGGAATATCACTACAGTTATAACATGTATGGGAAACCTAGAGAATGGACACCCTGTGATGGCGAAAGGTTTCTGAAAGTCTCCTACTTTTTCCTCTCCTTGTGCTACAGTTTGGCATTCCAACAACTTTACTATCAATCTCCCAACTTAGGAGAGTCATCCCCTATAACCTCCTGGTTCGCACAGTTTGCTAATTGTGCAGAGGATGAAAGGGAAGAGGGAGAACCAATCAGAGAGTAGATGTAGGCCTTTGGACGGACACATGTCCCTCTAAATTCCCGTCAGGAAGAAGAATTAACCAAAGCCTCAGCCACCCACAGGGAACCAGTATAGCCACCGCTGGAACCAGTATAGTTCCTGAAGCAAAATTGTGGATTTGCGGTCAGCTCCCAAAAATGGGATTTGAAAATTGTAGCTCAGGGGCAAAGCAAATCAAAAACCTGCAGAGTTATAAAGGACTACTCTCTTCCAAAAATCTGTTGAGGGAAGGCAACAAAGCGGACTTGAAAATGAGGTGGAATTGCACAAAACATATATCAAGAGGTAAATTGGAATCGCCTTTAAAGCACAGGAAAGGCATCACAACTTCGAGAATGATGCACTTGGCCAAAACCAGCATATGAATTTTCTCCTGAATATATTCAGGAGAAAAGGCATAGGCCCTTTTTGGAAAATCAAGCAAGCACGCAATGCAAATCCACACTACAAAGAATTGTCACTTCCCACCGTTCAAAAAGGACATCCGAAAATCTGTAAAAACCAGAAAGGCAAGATAGAGATAACAAGGGCATAAAGCAGTATGATCCCAAGGGTCATGGAGGATTGTGATGACAAGCACACGGAGCATTGTGATGAAAAGATTATGTATCATTTTGCTCTCAAAGGCATTGTGATGACAAGGTTCATGGAGCACTGTGATGACAAGCGTCATGGAGCATTGTGATTACAGGGTTCATGGAGCATTGGGATGACAACGGCATGGAGCATTTTGATGACAAGATTCCCGGATCATTGTTTTGTCAGGGTTCATGGAGCGTTGTGATGACAGTGGTCATGGAGCATTGTTATGACAGAGGTCATGGAGCATTGTGATGAGAACGTCATGGAGCATTGGGCTGAAAATGTTCATGGATTATTGTGATGACAGGGGTCAAGGAGCATTGTGATGACAAGGTACTGGAACATTGTGATGAGAAGACCATGGAGCCATGTGATGACAAGTCTCATGGAGCATTCTGATGAAAAGGTCATGGAGCATTGTGATTACAGGGGTCTTGGAGCATTGTGATGACAAGGGCATGGAACATTGGGATGAGAATGTCATGGAGCATTCTGATGACATGTATCATGGAGCTTTGTGATGACAAGGGCATGGAACATTGTGATTACAGGGCTCTTGGAGCATTGTGATGACAAGGGCAGTGAACAATGGGATGAGAATGTCATGGAGCGTTCTGATGACATGCATCATGGAGCTTTGTGATGACTCCGGCATGGACCATTGTGATTACAGGGGTCTTGGAGCACTGTGAGGGAAAGGGCATGTAACATTGTGATGAAAAAGGCATGGAGCCTTGTCATGACAGTGTTCAAGGAGCATACTGATGACAAGTGTCAGGGACCATTGTGATGACAAGGGTATTGAGCACTGTGATGACAAATGTCATGGAGCATTGTGATTAGAAGACCATGGATACTTGTGATGACGAGCGTTATGGGGCGTTGTGATGATAGGTGTTATGGAATATTCTGATCACAAGGATTTGGAGCATTGTGATGACAGAGGTCATAGAGCATTTTGATTTCATTTTGATGACAATAGCATGAAGCATTATGATGATGCGCATTTGGTGCATTGTGATGACAGCGTTCATGGAGCATTGAGATGAAAAGGGGCATGGAGCATTATGATTACAGGAGTCTTGGATCATTTTGATGAAAAGGGCATGGAACATTGGTCTGAAATGTTTCATGGATTATTGTGATGAGAGGGGGCAAGGAGCATTGTGATAACAATGGCACGGAACACTGTGATACATGGTTCATGGAGGATTGTAATGAGAAGCGCATGGAGCATTGTGAGAAGAATGGCATCGAGCATTGTGATGAAAAGCATCATGGATCCTGTGATGACAAGGGCTTGGAACAATGT
Organism: Mesoplodon mirus; assembly: GCF_964341445.2. Classification (NCBI taxonomy): domain Eukaryota; kingdom Metazoa; phylum Chordata; class Mammalia; order Artiodactyla; family Ziphiidae; genus Mesoplodon; species Mesoplodon mirus. The sequence continues at coordinate 102,956 of NW_028294985.1, read as the reverse complement.
GATGAGAGGTTTTTGGAGCATTGTGATGACAATGGCATGGAGCGTTGTGATGCCAAGGGTCATGGCGCTTTGTGATGACAAAGGTCATGGAGCATTTTGAAGACAATTTCATGGTGCATTGTGATGAGAAGGGCAGGGAGTATTTTGATGACAGGGTCATGCAGCAATATGATGGAAAGTGTATTGGAACATTTTGATGACAGGGGTTATAGCATATTGTGATGTCAGGGGTCATGGAACTTTGTGATGATAAAGGGAGGTAGCATTGTGATGACAGGGGTCATGGGATATTGTGATTACAGGGGTGAGGGAGTATTGTGACAACTAGTGATGGAACACTGTGATATCTCTGGTGAGAGAGCATTTTGATGAGAAGTGTATGGAGCATTGTGATTACAAGGTTTATGGAGCATTGCAATGACAATTTTCTGGACCGTTGTGATGAAAAGCGAATGGCACATTGTGATGACAAGGGTCATGGAACATTTTTCAGACAAAGTCATGGAGCATTTTGATGACAATGGTCACGGAGCATTGTGATGAAAACGGAATGGGGCATGGTGATGAAAAAGGCATGGAGCCTTTTCGTGACAGGGTTCAAAGAGCATTCTGATGACAAGTGTCAGGGAGCATTGTGATGACAAGTGTACTGAGCATTGTGATGACAAATGTCATGGAGCACTGTGATGAAAAGGGCATGGAATTTTGTGATGACAGGCATCATGGAGCATTGTGATGACAAGTCTTATGGAACATTGGGATCACAAAGGTTTGGAGCATTGCGATGACAGAGGTCATGGATCATTTTGATTTCAAAGAGCATGGAGCATTTTGATGACAAGGGTATGAAGCAATGTGCTCTCAAGGTTCATGGAGGATTGTGATGACAAATGAAATGGAGTATTGTGATGACAAGCGCATAGAGCATTGTAATGACAAGGTCATGTAGCATTTTGCTGACAAAGCCATGGAGCACTGTGATGACAGGTGTCATTGAGCAATGTGATGACAAGCGTCATGGAGCATTGTGAATACAGGTATCATGGAACATTGGGATGAAAAGGCCATGGATCATTGTGATGAGAATGTCATGCAGTATTGTAAACACAGGTGTCAGGGAGCATTGTGATGACATATGTCATGGTCCATTGCAATGACAATGGCAGGGAGCATTGTGATGCCAAATGTAATGGAGGATTTTGATGACATATATAATGGAGCATTGTGATGACTAGGGCTTGGAGAATTATGATGGCAAGGGCCATTGAGAATGTTCAGAACAAGGTCGAGAAGCATTGTGATGACAAGTTCCTGGAGCATAGTGATGAGAAATCCACAGAGTTTTGTGATGACAAATCTCATGGAGCATACTGATGAAAAGGGACATGGACCACTGTGATTACAGGGGTCTTGGAACATTGTGATGACATGGGCATGGAGCATTGTGAGTAGAAGGCCAAGGAGCATTCTGAAGACGTGTCATTGAGCTTTATGATGACAAGGGCATGGAGCATTGTGTTTAAAGGTGTCTTGGAGCATTGTGAAGAAAAGGGCATGGATCATTGTGCTGAAAAAGGCATGGAGCCTTGTCATGACAGGGTTCAAGGAGCATACAGACAACAAGTGTCAGGGAGCATTTTGATGACAAGTGTATTGAGCATTGTGATGACAATGGTCATGGAGCACTGTGATGAGAAGACCTTGGATAACTGTGATGACGAGTGTCATGGGGCACTGTGATGACAAGTGTTATGGAATATTGTGATCACAAGGGTTTGGAGCATTGTTATGACTGAGGTCATGGAGCATTTTGATTTCATTTTGATGACAATAGAATGAAGCATTATGATGATGGGCATGGTGCATTGTGATGACAGGGTTCATGGATCATTGAGATGAAAAATGGGCATGGAGCATTGTGATTACAGGGGTCTTGGAGCATTGTGATGAGAAGGGTCATGGAGCCCTGTGATGACAAGGCCACGGAACATCGTGATGGCAGGTGTCATGGAGCATTTTTATGACAGGTGTAATGGAGCATTGTGACGGCAAGGGCATGGAGCATTGTGATGAGAAGGCAATGGAGCATTCTGATGACATGTGTCATGGAGCTTTGTGAGGACAAGGGCATGGAGCATTGTGATGCCAAGTGTCATGGATCTTTGTGATGACAAAGGTCATGGAGCATTTTGATGACAAGGGCATTGTGCACTGTGATGAGAAGGACAGGGAACATTGTGATGACAGGGTCATGGAGCAATTTGATGAAAGGGTCATGGAACATTTTGATGAGAATGGTTATGGAACATTGTGATGTCAGGTGTCATGGAGCATTATGATGAAAAGGGTCATGAAGCATTTTGCTGACAGGGGTTATGGAGCATTGTGATGTCAGTGGTCATCGAACATTGTGATGATAATTGCATGTAGCATTGTGATGACAGGAGTCATGGAACATTGTGATAACAGGGGTGAGGGATTATTGTGATGAATAGTGATGTAACATTGTGATATCTGTGGTGAGAGAACATTTTGATGAGAAGTGCATGGAGCATTGTGATGACAAGGTTTATGGAGCATTCTGATGACAAGCTTGTGGAGCACTGTGATGACAAGCGCATGGTGCATTATGATGACATGTGTCATGGAGCATCGTGCTGACAAGCGCATGGAGCATTGTGATGACAAGGGTCACGGAGCATTGCGCTGAGAAAGGCATAGAGAATTGTGATGACAAGGATCAAAGAGCATTGTGATGAAAAGTTCATGGAGCATTGTGATGACAAGGGTCATGGAGCATTGTGATGACAAGGGCATGGAGCATTGGTCTAGTAAGTTTCATGGATTATTGCGATGACTGTTGGAATGGTGCATTGTAGTGACTAGGGCATGGAGCATTGAGATGACCAGGTCATGCAGTATTGTGAAGAGAGGTGTCAGGGAGCATTGTGATGACATATGTAATGGCCCATTGTGATGACAATGACATGGAGCATTGTGATGCCAAGTGTCATGGAGGATTCTGATGACAAAGGTAATGGTGCATTGTGATGACAGTGGCTTGGAGCATTGAGATGACAAGTGTCAGGGAGCAATGTGCTGACAAGTGCATGGAGAATTTGATGACAAGGGTCATGGAATATTCTCATGATAAGCTTGTGGAATTTTTTGCTGACAGTGGCGTGGAGTATTGTGATGAAAACGGCATGGGGCATTGTTGTGAAAAAGGCATGGAGCCTTTTCGTGACAGGGTTAAAGGAGCCTTCTGACGACAAGTGTCAGGGAGCATTGTGATGACAAGTGTATTGAGAATTGTGATGACAAAGGTCGTGGAGCATTGTGATGAAAAGTGCATGGGGTATTGTGATGACAGGCATCATGGAGCGTTTGGATGACAAGTGTTATGGAACATTGTGATCACAAGGGTTTGGAGCATTGTGATGACAGAGGTCATGGATCATTTTGATTTCAAGGAGCATGGAGCATTGTGATGACAAGGGCATGTAGCAATGTGATCCCAAGATTCATGGAGAATTGTGATGACAATGGTAATGGAGTATTGTGATGACAAGTGCATAGAGCATGGTAATGACAAGGTCATGTAGCATTTTGCTAACAAAGGCATGGAACATTGTGATCACAGGTGTCATGGAGCACTGTGGTGACAAGCGTCACGGATCATTGTGAATACAGGGGTCATGGAGCATTGGGATGACAAGGGAATGGAGCATTGTGATGACAGGTGTCATGGAGGACTGTGATGACAAGCGTCACGGAGCATTGTGAATACAGGGGTCATGGAGCATTGGGATGCTAAGGGCATGGTCATTGTGATGACGAGGGTCATGGAGCATTGGGCTGCAAATGTTCATGTAATGTTTTGATGACAGGGGTCATGGAGCATTGTGATGACAGAGGTCATTGAGAATTTTGATTTCATTGTGCTGACAATAGCCGGAAGCATTATGATGAAGGGTATGATGCATTGTGATGACAGGGTTCATGGAGCATTGAGATGAGAAGGCCATCGAACATTCTGATGACATGTGTCATGGAGCTTTGTGATGAAAAGGGCATGGAGCATTGTGATTACAGGTGTCTTGGAGCATTTTGATGACAAGTGTCATGGAGCCTTGTGATGACAAGGCCGTGGATCATTGTGATGACAGAGGTCATGGAGCATTGTTCTGACAGGGGTAATGGAGCATTGTGATGAGAAGGGCATGGAGCATTGAGATTACAAGGTTTATGGAACATTGCTATGACAACTTTGGGGACAGTTTTGATGAAATGCACGTGGCACATTGTGATGACAAGGGTTATGGAGCATTTTTCTGACAAAGGCATGGAACCTTGTGATGACAAGGATCACGGATCATTGTGATGAAAAGTTCATGGAGCATTGTGGTTACAAAGGTCACAAAGCCTTGTGATGACGTGGGCATGGACAATTGTGATGACAAATGTTATGAAGCATTGTGGTGACTGGAGTCATGGAGCATTGTGATGACAGGGGTCATGGAGTACTGTGATGACAAAGGCAAGGAGCATTGTGATGACAGGCGTCATGAAGCACTGTGATGACAAGCGTCACGGAGCATTGTGAATACAGGGGTCATGGAGCATTGGGATGACAAGGGCATGGAGCATTCTGATGACAGGTGTCATGGAGCAATGTGATGACAAGCGTCACGGTGCATTGTGAATACAGGCGTCATGGAGCACTGGGATGACAAGGGCATGGATCATTGTGATGACAAGGGTCATGGAGCATTGGGCTGAAAATGTTCATGGAGTATTTTGATGACAGGTGTCATGGAGCATGGTGATGACAGAGGTCATGGAGAATTTTGATTTCATTGTGCTGACAATAGCCGGAAGCATTATGATGATGGGCATGGTGCATTGTGATGACAGGGTTCATGGAGCATAGAGATGGAAAGGGGCATGGAGCATTGTGATTACAGGGGTCTTGGAGCACTGTGATGCCAAGGGCATGGAGCATTTTGATGAGAAGGACATGGAACATTCTGATCGCATGTGTCATGGAGCTTTGTGATGACAAGGGCATAGAGCATTGTGATTACAGGGGTCTTGGAGCACTGTGATGACAAGTGTCATGGAGCCTTGTGATGACAAGGCCGTGGAATATTGTGATGGCAGGAGTCATGGAGCATTGTTATGACAGGGGTAATGGAGCATTGTGATGAGAAGGGCATGGAGCATTGTGATTACAAGGTTTATGGAGCATTACCATGGCAAATTTGTGGATCGTTGTGATGAAAAGCGCGTAGCACATTGTGATGACAAGGGTCAAGGAGCATTTTTCTGACAAAGGCATGGAGCATTTTGATGACAAGGGTCACGGAGCATTGTGATGAACTGTTCATGGAGCATTGTGGTTACAAAGGTCACAGAGCCTTGTGATGACGTGGGCATGGACCATTGTGATGACAAACGTTATGAAGCATTGTGATGACTGGAGTCATGGAGCATTGTGATGACAGTGGTCATGGAGCATTGTGATGACAAGGGAAAGGAGCGTTGTGGTGACAGGGGCATGGAGCATTGTCCTGACAAATTTCATAGATTATTGTGATGAGAGTGGTCATGGTGCATTTTGATGAAAAGGGCATGGATCATTTTGATGAGAAGGTCATGGAGTATTGTGAAGACAGGTGTCCGGGAGCATTGTGATGACATACGTCATTTTCCATTGCAATGACAAAGGCAGGGAGCATTGTAATGCCAAAGGTAATGGAGGATTTTGATGACAAATATAAAGGAGCATTGTGATGACTAGGGCTTGGAGCATTATGAAGAAAAGGGCCATTGAGAATTTTCAGAACATGGTCGTGCAGCATTGTGATGACAAGGTCCTGGAGCATTGTGATGAGAAAACCATAGAGACTTGTGATGACAAATCTCATGGAGCATACTGATGAAAAGGGGCATGGACCATTGTGATTACAGGGGTGTTGGAACTTTGTGATGACATGGGCATGGAGCATTGTGAGGAGAAGGCCAAGGAGCATTCTGAAGACATGTTTCATTGAGCTTTGTGATGACAAGGGCATGGAGCATTGTGTTTAAAGAGGTCTTGGAGCATTGTGAGGAAAAGGGCATGGATCATTGTGATGAAAAAGGCATGGAGCCTTGTCATGACAGGGTTCAAGGAGCATACAGACCACAAGTGTCAGGGAGCATTTTGATGACAAGTGTATTGAGCATTGTGATGAAAAAGGTCATGGAGTATTGTGATGAGAAGACCATGGATAATTGTGATGATGAGTGTCATGGGGCCCTGTGATGACAAGTGTTATGGAATATTGTGATCACAAGGTTTTGGAGCATTGTTATGTCAGAGGTCATGGAGCATTTTGATTTCATTGTGATGACAATAGCATGAAGCATTATGATGATGGACATGGTGCATTGTGATGACAGGGTTCATGGATCATTGAGATGAAAAGGGGCATAGAGCATTGTGATTACAGGGGTCTTGGAGCATTGTGATGAGAAGGGTCATGGAGCCTTGTGATGACAAGGCCACGGAACATCGTGATGGCAGGTGTCATGGAGCATTGTTATGACAGGGGTAATGGAGCATTGTGATGGCAAGCGCATAGAGCATTTTGATGAGAAGGCCATGGAGCATTCTGATGACATGTGTCATGGAGCTTTGTGATGACAAGGGCATGGAACAATGTGATGAGAGTGTTCATGGAGCATTGTGATGACAATGATATGGAGCACTGTGATGCCAAGTGTCATGGATCTTTGTGATGTCAAAGGTCATGGAGCATTTTGATGACAAGTGCGTTGTGCATTGTGATGAGAAGTGCAGGGACCATTGTGATGACAGGGTCATGGAGCAATTTGTTGAAAAGGGTCATGAAACATTTTGATGACAGGGGTTATGGAACACTGTGATGTCAGGGGTCATGGAGCATTTTGATGAAAAGTGCATGGATCATTGTGATAAAAAAGTCATGGAGCCTTGTCATGAAAGGATTCAAGGAGCATACAGACAACAAGTGTCAGGGAGTATATTGATGACACGTGTATTGATCATTGTGATGACAAAGGTCATGGAGCATTGTGATGAGAAGACCATGGATAATTGGGATGACGAGCTTTATGGGGCATTGTGATGACAAGTATTATGGAATATTGTGATCACAAGGGTTTGGAGCATTATGATGACAGAGGACATGGAGAATTTTGATTTAATTGTGATGACAATAGCCTGAAGCATTATGATGATGGGCATGGTGCATTGTGATGACAGGGTTCATGGAGCATTGAGATGCAAAGTGGCATGGAGCATTGTGATTACAGGGGTCTTGGAGCATTGTGATGTCAAGGGTCAGGGAGCCTTGTGATGACAAGGCCATGGAACATTGTGATGGCAGGGGTCATGTAGCATTTTTATGACAGAGGTAATGGAGCATTGTGATGAGAAGTGCATTGAGCATTGGCCCGAAAGTTTTCATGGATTATTGTGATGAGAGTGGGCATGGAGCACTGTGATGACAAGGGCACGGAACACTGTGACACATGGGTCATGGAGGACTGTGATGAAAAGGGCATGGAGCATTTTGATGAGAAGGGCATCGAGAATTGTGATGACAAGTGTCATGGAGCATTGTGATGACAAGGGCATGGAGCAATGGGATGAGAGCGTTCAGGCATCATTGTGATGACAATGACATGGAGCATTGTGCTGCCAAGTGTCATGGAGCTTTGTGATGACAACGGTCATGGTGCATTTTGATGACAAGCGTGTGGTGCATTGTGATGAGAAAGAAAGGCAGCATTTTGATGACAGGTTCATGCTGCAATTTGATGAAAAGTGTCATGTAACATTTTGACGACAGGGGTTACAGAACATTGTGATGCCATGGGTCATGGAGCTTTGGGATGAAATGTGTCATGGAGCATTGTGATGACAGTGGTTATGGAATATTGTGATGTCACGGGTCATGGAACATTGTGATTACAGGGTTGAGGGAGGATTGTGATGACTAGTGATGGAACATTGTGATATCTCAGGTGAGAGAGGATTTGGATGAGAAGTGCATGGACCATTGTGATTACAAGGTTTATGGAGCATATCGATGACAAGGTTGTGGATCATTGTAATGAAAAGTGCATGGCATATTTGATGACAAGGTTCATGGAACATTGTTCTGACAAAGGCATGGAGCATTGTGATGACAAGTGTCACGGAGCATTGTGATGAAAATTTCATGGAGCATTGTGGTTACAAATGTCACAGAGCCTTGTGATGACGCGGGCATGGACCATTGTGATGAAAAATGTTATGAAGCATTGTGATGACTGGAGTCACGGAGCATTGTGATGTCAAAAGTAATTTAGCATTGTGATGACAATGGCTTGGAGCATTGTGATGACAAGGTTCAGGGAGCATTGTGCTGACAAGTGCATGGATAATTGTGATGAAAAAGGTCATGGAACCTTCTGATGACAATCTTGTGGAGTATTTTGATGACAATGGCATGGAGCATTGTGATGAAAATGGCATGGGACATTTTGATGAGAAAAGCATGGAGCCTTTTCATGACAGGTTTCAAGGAGCATTCTGACGGCAAGTTTCAGGAAGCATTGTAATGACAAGTGTATTAGAATTGTGATGACAAAGGTTATGGAGCATTGTGATGAAAAGGCCGTGGAGTATTGTGATGACAGGCATCATGGAGCGTTGTGATGACAAGTGTTATGGAACATTGTGATGACAAGGGTTTGGAGCATTGTGATGAGAGAGGTCATGGATCATTTTGATTTCAAGGAGAATGGAGCATTGTGATGACAAGGGTATGAAGCAATGTGATCCCAAGGTTCATGGAGGATTGTGATGACAATGGTAAAGGAGTATTGTGATGACAAGCGCATAGAGCATTGTAATGACAAGGTTATGTAGCATTTGCTGACAAAGGCATGGAGCATTGTGATGACAGGTGTCATGGAGCACTGTGATGACAAGCGTCACGGAGCATTGAGAATACAGTGGTCATGGAACATTGGGATGACAAGGGCATGGTTCAATGTGATGACAAGTGTCATGGAGCATTGGGCTGAAAATGTTCATGGAGTATTGTGATGACAGGGGTCATGGAGCATTGTGATGACTTGGGAATGGAGCATTTTGATGACAAGAATTCCGGATCATTGTGTTGTCAGGTGTCATGGAGTGTTGAGATGACAGTGGTCATGGTGCATTGTGATGATATTGGCCATGGAGAATTGTGATGAGTAGGTCGTGGAGCATTGTGATTACAGGTGTCTTGATGCATTGTGATGAAAAGGGCATGTATCATTGTGAAGAAAAAGGCATTGAGCCTTGTCATGACAGTGTTCAAGAATCATACTTACGACAAGTGTCAGGTAGCATTGTGATGACAAGTGTATTGAGCATTTGATGACAAAGGTCATAGAGCATTGTGATGAGAAGACCATGGATAATTGTGATGATGAGCGTCATGGGGTGTTGTGATGATAAGTCTTATGGAACATTGTGATCACAAGGGTTTGGAGCATTATGATGACAGATGTCATGGAGAATTTAGATTTCATTGTGATGACAATAGCATGAAACATTATGAAGATGGGCATGGTGCATTGTGATGACTGGGTTCATGGAGCATTGAGATGAAAATGGGAATGGAGCATTGTGATTACTGGGGTCTTGGAGCATTGTGATGACTAGGGCATGGAGCATGGTGATGAGAAGGCCATGGAAAATTCTGATGACATGCATCATGGAGCACTGTGATGACAAGGGCATGGAGCATTGTGATTACAGGGGTCTTGGGGAATTATGATGACAAGGATCATGGTGCCTTGTGATGATATACCATTGAACAATGTGATGGAAGGTGTCATGGAGCATTGTTATGACAGAGGTAATGGAGCATTGTGATGAGAAGGGCATTGAGCTTTGGTCTAAAATATTTCATGGATTATTGTAATGAGAGTGTGCATGGAGCATTGGGATGACAAGGGCACGGAACACTGTGATACATCGTTCATGGAGGATTGTAATGACCAGGACATGGAGCATTGCGATGAGAAGGGCATCACGCATTGTGATGACAAGTGTCATGGAGCTTTGTGATGACAAGGGCATGGAGCAATTTGATGAGAGTGTTCATGGAGCATTGTGATGACAATGACATGGAGCATTGTGATGCCAAGGGTCATGGAGATTTGTGATGACAAATAACAGGGAGCATTTCGATGACTATGGTGTGGTGCATTGTGATGAGAAGGGCAGGGAGCATTTTGATTACAGGTTCATGCATCAATTCGATTAAAATATAATGGAATATTTTGAGGGCAGGGGTTATAGAACATTGTGATGTCAGGAGTCATGGAGCTTTGGGATGAAAAGGGTCATGGAGCATTTTGATGACAGGGGTTATGGAACATTGTGATGTCAGGGATCATGGAACATTGTGATGATAAGGGTATGTAGCACTGTGATGACAGGGATCATGGAACATTATGATTACAGCGGTGAGGGAGTATTGTGATGACTAGTGATGGAACATTGTGATATCTCTGGTGAGAGAGCATTTGGATGAGAAGTGCATGGAGCATTGGGATTACAAGGTTTATGAAGCATAGCGATGAAAAGGTTGTGGACCGATGTGATGAAAAGCACGTGGCACATTGTGATGACAAGGGTCATGGAGCATTGTTCTGACAAAGGCATGGAGCATTTTGATGACAAGGGTCACGGATCATTGTGATGAAAAGTTCATGGAGCATTTTGGTTACAAAGGTCACAGAGCCTTGTGATGACACGGGCAAGGACCGTTTTGATGACAAACATTATGAAGCATTGTGATGACTGGAGTCATGGAGCACTGTGATGATAGGGGTCATGGAGCATTGTGATGACATGGGCATGGAGCATTGTGATGACAAGGGTATGGATCATGGTGATGAGAAGGTCATGGTGTATTGTGAAGACAGGTGTCAGGGAGCATTGTGATGACATATGTCATGGTCCATTGCGATGATAATGGCATTGAGCATTGTGATGCCAAATATAATGGAGGATTGGGATGACAAATAAAATGGAGCATTGTGATGACTAGGGCTTGGAGCACTATGATGACAAGGGCCATTGAGAATTTTCATGACAAGGTCGTGAAGCATTGTGTTGACAAGGACCTGGAGCATTGTGATGAGAAATCCATGGAGCCTTTTGATGACAATCTCATATAGCATACTGATCAAAAGGGGCATGGACCATTGTGATTACAGGGGTCTTCGAACATTGTGATGACAAGGGCATGGATCATTGTGAAGAGAAGGCCAAGGAGCATTCTGAGGACATGCGTCACTGAGCTTTGTGATGACAAGCGCATGGAGCATTGTGATTACAGGGTCTTGTAGCATTGTGATGAAAAGGGCATGGAATATTGTGATGAAAAATGCATGGACTCTTGCCATGACAGGGTTCAAGGAGCATACAGACAACAAGTGTCATGGAGCATATTGATGACAAGTGTATTGAGCATTGTGATGACAAAGGTCATGGAGCATTGTGATGAGAAGTCCATGGAGCATTCTGACGACATGTGTCATGGAGCTTAGTGATGACAAGGGCATGGAGCAATGTGATGCCAAGGGTCATGGATATTTGTGATGACAAAGGTCATGGAACATTTTGATGACAAGGGCGTTGTGCATTGTAATGAGCAGTTCAGGGAGCATTGTGATGACATGGTCACGGAGAAATTTGATGAAAAGTGTCAAGGAACATTTTGATGACAGGTGTTATGGAACATTGTGATGTCATGGGTCATCGAGCTTTGTGATGATAAGTGCATGTAGCATTGTGATGACAGGAGTCATGGAACATTGTGATGACAGAGGTGAAGGAATATTGTGTCGAATAGTGAAGTAACGTTGTGATATCAGTGGTGAGAAAGCATTTTGATGAGAAGTGCATAGAGCATTGTGATGACAAGGTTTATGGAGCACTGTGATGACAAGATTGTGGAGCACTGTGATGACAAGATTGTGGAGCACTGTGATGACAAGCGCATGGTGCATTGTGATGACATGTGTCATGGAGCATTTTGCTGACAAGCGCATGGAGCATTGTGAGGACAAGGGTCATGGAGCATTGTGCTGAGAAAGGCATAGAGCATTGTGATGACAAGGGTCAAAGAGAACTGTGATGAAAAGTTCATGGAGCATTGTGGTTAAAAAGGTCACAGAGACTGTTGATTACGAGAGCATGGACCATTGTGATGACAAAGGTCATGAAGCATTGTTATGACTGGAGTCACGGAGCACTGTGATGACAGGGGTCATGGAGCATTGCGATGAAAAGGGGCATGGAGCATTGTGATGACAAGGGCATGTATCATTGGTATCATAATTTTCATGGATTATTGTGATGACAGTTGGAATGGTGCATTGTTGTGACAAGGGCATGGATCATTGTGATAAAGAGGTCATGCTGTATTGTGAAGACTGTTGTCATGGAGCATTGTGATGACAGGGTTCATGCAGCATTTTGATGACTAGGGAATGGAGCATAGTGATGACAAGAGTCCCGGATCATTGTGTTGTCAGGTGTCATGGAGTGTTGTGATGACAGTTGTCATGGTGCATTGTGATGATATTGATCATGGAGCATTGTGATGAGAAGGTTATGGAGCATTGTGCTGATAATATTCATGGAGTATTGTGATGACAATGGTCATGGAGCATTGTGATGACAAGGAAATGGAGCATAGTGATGACAAGGTCATGTAGCATTGTGATGAGAAGTCCTTGGAGGCTTGTGATGACAAGTTTCATGGAGCATTCTGATGAAAAGTGGCATGGATCATTGTGATTACAGTGGTCTTGGAGCATTGTGATGACAAGGGCATGGAGCATTGTCAGAGACGGCCATGCAGCATTCTGATGACATGGGTCATGGAGCTTTGTGATGACAAGGGCTTGGAGCATTGTGATTACAGTTGTCTTGGAGCATTGTGATGAAAATGGCACGGATCATTGTGATGAAAATGTCATGGAGACTTGTCATGACAGGGTTAATGGAGCATACTGAAGACAAGGGTCAGGGAGCATTGTGATGACAAGTGTTTTGAGCATTGTGATGACAAAGGTCATGGAGCACTGTGATGAGAAGACCATGGATAATTGTGATGATGAGCGTCATGGTGTGTTGTGATGATAAGTGTTATGGAACATTGTGATCACAAGGGTTTGGAGCATTATGATGACAGAGGTCATGGAGAATATTGATTTCATTGTGATGACAATAGCCTGAAGCATTATGATGATGGGCATGGTGCATTGTGATGACAGGGATCATGGAACATTGAGATGAAAAGTGGCATGGAACACTGTATTTACAGTGGTCGTGGAGCATTGTGATGACAAGGGCATGGAGCATTGGTCTAATAAGTTTCATGGATTATTGCGATGACAGTTGGAATGGCGCATTGTGATTACAAGGACATGGAGCATTGTGATGACCAGGTCATGCAGTATTGTGAAGACATGTGTCAGGGAGCATTGTGATTACATATGTAATGGCCCAATGTGATGACGATGGCATGGAGCATTGTGATGCCAAGTGTCATGGAGGATTGTGATGACAAAGTTAATAGAGCATTGTGATGACAATGGCTTGGAGCATTGCAATGACAAGGGTCAAGGAGCATTGTGTTGACAAGTGCATGGAGAATTGTGATGACAAGGGTCATGGAGCATTCTGGTGACAAGCTTGTGGAGTATTTTGATGACAATGGCATGGAGCATTGTGATGAAAACTGCATGGGGCATTGTGATGAAAAAGGCAGGGAACCTTGTGATGACAGGTCTCATGGAGCATACTGATGAAAAGGGGCATGGAGCATTCTGATTACAGGGGTCTTGGAACATTGTGATAGCAAGGGCATGGAGCACTGTGATGACAAGGGCATGGATCATTGGTCTAAAAAGTTTCATGGATTATTGTGATGACAGTTGGAATGGCGCATTGTGATGACAGTGGTCATGGAGCATTGTGATGATACTGCTCATGGAGCATTGTGATAAGACCGTCATGGAGCATTGGGTTGAAAATGTTCATAGAGTATTGTGATGACAGGTGTCAAGGAGCATTGTGATGACAAGGGAATGGAGCATGGTGATGACAAGTTCCTGGAGCATTGTGATGAGATGACGATGGAGACTTGTGATGACAAGTCTCATGGAGCATTCTGACGAAAAGGGGCAAGGAGCTTTGAGATTACAGCGGTCTTGGAGCACTGTGATGACAAAGGCATGGAGCATTGTGAGGAGAAGGCCATGGAACATTCTGATGGCATGCGTCATGGAGCTTTGTTATGACAAGGGCATGAAGCATTGTGATTACAGGTGTCTTGGAGCATTGTGATGACAAGGGTCATGTAGCCTTTTGATGACAAGGCCGTGGAACATTGTGATGGCAGCGGTCATGGAGCATAGTTATGACAGAAGTAATGGAACATTGTAATCAGAATGGCATTGAGCATTTGTCTTTAATGTTTCATGGATTATTGTGATGAGAGTGGGCATGGAGCATTGTGATGACAAGGGCACGGTACACTGTGATACATGGGTCATGGTGGATTGTAATGACCAGGGCGTGGAGCATTGTGATGAGAAGGGCATCGAGCATTGTGATGACAAGTGTCATGGAGCTTTGTTATGACAATGGCATGGAGCAATGTGATGAGAGGGTTCATGGAGCATTGTGATGACAATGACATGGAGCATTGTGATGCCAAGGGTCATGGAGCTTTGTGATGTCAAATGTCATGGAGCATTTTGATGACAAGGGTGTGGTGCATTGTGATGAGAAGGGCAGGGAGCATTTTGATGACAGGGTCATGCAGCAATTTGATGAAAAATGTAATGGAACATTTTGATGACAGGGGTTATAGAACATTGTGATGCCAGGGATCATGGAGCTTTGGGATGAAATGGGTCATGGAGCAATTTGATGACAGGGGTTATGGAACATTGTGATGACTGCAGTCACGGAGCATTGTGATGACAGGGGTCATGGAACATTGTGATAACAAGGGCATGGGGCATTGTGATGACAAGGGCATGGAGCATTGTTCTAATAAGTTCCATGGAGTATTTTGATGACAGTTGGAATGGCGCATTGTGATGAAAAGGGCATGGATCATTGTGATGACCAGATCTTGCAGTATTGTGAAGAGAGGTCTCAGGGAGCACTGTGAAGACATATGTAATGACCAATTGTGATGACAATGGCATGGAGCATTGTGATGCCAAGTGTCATGGAGGATTCTGATGATAAATGTAATAGAGCATTGTGATGACAATGGCTTGGAGCATTGTGATGACAGGGGAATGGAGCATTGGTCTGACAAGTTTCATAGATTATTGTGATGACAGTGGACATGGTGCATTGTGATGACAAGGGCATGGGGCATTGAGATGAGAAGGTCATGGAATATTTTGAAGACAGGTGTCACGGAGGATTGTGATGAAATATGTCATGGTCCATTGCGATGACAATGGCAGGGAACATTGTGATGCCAAATGTAATGGAGGATTATGATGACAAATATAATGGAGCATTGTGATGACTAGGGCTTGGAGCATTATGATGACAAAACCATGGAGCCATGTGATGACAAGTCTCATGGAGCATACTGATGAAAAAGGGCATGGAGCATTGTGATTACAGTGGTCTTGGAACTTTGTGATGACAAGGGCATGGAGCATTGTGAGGAGAAGACCAAGGAGCATTCTGATGGCGTGCATCATTGAGCTTTTTGATGACAATGGCATGGAGCATCGTGCTTACATGTGTCTTGGAGCATTGTGATGAAAAGGGCATGGATCATTGTGATGAAAAAGGCATGGAGCCCTGTCATGACAGGGTAAAAGGAGCATACAGACAACAAGTGTCAGGGAGCATTTGGATGACAAGTGTATTGAGCATTGTGATGACAAAGGTCCTGGAGCATTGTGATGAGAAGACCATGGATAATTGTGATGATGAGCGTCATGGGGCATTGTGATGACAAGTGTTATGGAATATTGTGATCACAAGTGTTTGGAGCATTGTTATGACAGAGGTCATGGAGCATTTTGATTTCATTGTTATGACAATAGCAGGAAGCATTATGATGATGGGCATGATGCATTGTGATGACAGGGCTCATGAATCATTGAGATGAAAAGGGGCATAGAGCTTTGTGATTACAGTGTTCTTGGAGCATTGTGATGAGAAGGGTCATGGAGCCTTGTCATGAAAAGGCCATGGAACATCATGATGGCAGGGGTCATGGATCATCGTTATGACAGAAGTAATGGAGCATTTTGATGAGAAGGGCAATGAGCGTTGGTCTGAAATATTTCATGGATTATTGTGATGAGAGTGGGCATGGAGCATTGTGATGAGAAAGCATCGAACATTGTGATGACAAGTGTCATGGAGTTTTGTGATGACAAGGGCATGGAGCAATGTGATGAGAGTGTTCATGGAGCATTGTGATGCCAAAGGCATGGAGCATTGTGATGCCAAGGGTCATGGAGCTTTGTGATGACAAAGGTCATGAAGCATTTTGATGACAAGTGTGTGGTGCATTGTGATGAGCATGGCAGGGAGCATTTTGATGACAGGGTCATGCAGCAATTTGATAAAAAGTGTAATGGAACATTTTGATGACAGGGGTTATAGAACATTGTGATGCCAGGGGTCATGGAGCTTTGGGATGAAAAGTGTCATGGAGCATTTTGATGACAGGGGATATGGAACATTGTGATGTCAGGGGTCATGGAACATTGTGATGATAAGGGGATGTAGCATTGTGATGACAGGGGCCATGGAACACTGTGATTACAGGGGTGAGGGGGCATTGTGATAACTAGTGATGGAACATTGTGATATCTCAGGTGAGAGAGCATTTGGATGAGAAGTTCATGGAGCGTTGTAATTACAAGGTTTATGGATCATAGCGATGACAAGGTTGTGGATCATTGTGATGAAAAGTGCGTGGCACACTGTGATGACAAGTGTCATGGAGCATTGTTCTGACAAAGGCATGGAGCATTGTGATGAAAAGGGTCACGGAGCATTGTGATGAAATGTTCATGGAGCATTGTGGTTACAAAGGACACAGAGCCTGGTGATGACGCGGGCATAGACCGCTGTGATGACAAACGTTATGAATCATTGTGATGACTGGAGTCATGGAGCATTGTGAGTACAGGGGTCATGGAGCATTGTGATAACCAGGGCATGGAGCATTGTGAGGACAGGGGCATGGAGCATTGGTCTGAGAAGTTTCATAGATTATTGTGATGACAGTGGACATGGTGCATTGTGATGACAAGGGCATGGAGCATTGTGAGGAGAAGGTCATGGAGTATTGTGAAGAGCGGTGTCAGGGAGCATTGTGATCACATATGTCATGGTCCATTGCGATGAAATTGGCAGGGAGCACTATGATGCCAAATGTAATGGAGGATTGTGATGGCAAATATAATGGAGCATTGTGATGACTAGGGTTTGCAGCATTATGATGACAAGCGCCATTGAGGATTTTCATGACAAGGTCATGAAGAATTGTGATGACAAGGCCCTGGAGCTTTGTGATGAGAAAACCATGGAGCCTTGTGAAGACAAGTCTCATGGAGCATACTGATGAAAGGGGCATGGATCATTCTGATTACAGGGCTCTTGGAACATTGTGATAACAAGGACATGGAGCATTGTGATGACAATGGCATGGAGCATTGTGATGACCAGGTCATGCAGTATTGTGAAGACAGGTGTAATGGTGCATTGTGATGACATATGTAATGGCCCATTGTGATGACAATGGCATGGAGCACTGTGATGCCAAGTGTCATGGACGATTCTGATGACAAAGGCAATGGAGCATTGTGATGACAATGGCTTGGAGCACTGTGATGACAAGGGTCAGGGAGCATTGTGCTGACAAGTGCATGGAGAATTGTGATGACAAGGGTCATGGAGCATTCTAATGACAAGCTTGTGGAGTATTTTGATGACAATGGCATGGAGCATTGTGATGAAAACGGCATGGGTCATTGTGATGAAAAAGGCATGGAGCCTCTTCGTTACAGGGTTCAAGGAGAATTCTGATGACAAGTGTCAGGGAGCATTGTGATGACAAGTGTATTGAGAATTGTGATGACAAAGGTCATGGAGCAATGTGATGAAAAGGGCATGGAGTATTGTGATGACAGGCATCATGGAGCATTGTGATGACAAGTGTTATGGAACTTTGTGATCACAAGATTTTGGAGCATTGTGATGAGAGAGGTCATGGATCATTTTGATTTCAAGGAACATGGAGCATTGTGATGACAAGGGCATGAAGCAATGTGATCCCAAGGTTCATGGAGGATTGTGATGACAATGGAAATGGAGTATTGTGATGACAAGAGCATAGAGCATTGTAATGACAAGGTCATGTAGTATTTTGCTGAGAAAGGCATGGAGCATTGTGATGACAGGTGTCATGGAGCACTGTGATGACAAGTGTCAAGGAGCATTGTGAATACAGGTGTCATGGAGCATTGGGATGGCAAGGGCATGGATCATTTTGATGACAAGCATCATGGAGCATTGCTCTGACAAAGCATGGAGCATTGTGATGACAAGGGTCACGGAGCATTGTGATGAAAAGTTCATTGAGCGTTGTGGGTACAAAGGTCACAGAGCCTTGTGATGACGCAGGCATGGACCGTTGTGATGAGAAACGTTGTGAAGCATTGTGATGACTGGAGTCACGGAGCATTGTGATGACAGGGGTCATGGAGCATTGTGATAACAAGGGCATGGAACATTGTGATGACAGGGGAATGGAGCATTGGTCTGACAAGTTTCATAGATTATTGTGATGAAAGTGGACATGGTGCATTGTGATGACAGTGGACATGGTGCATTGTGATGAGAAGGGCATGGAGCATTGTGATGAGAAGGTCATGGAGTACTGTGAAGACAGGTGTCAGGGAGCATTGTGATGACATATGTCATGGTCCATTGCGATGGCAATGGCATGGAACATTATGATGCCAAATGTAATGGAGAATTGTGATGACAAATATAATGGAGCTTTGTGATGATTAGGGCTTGGTGCATTATGATGACAAGGGCCATTGAAAATTTTCATGATAAGTTCGAGAAGCGTTGTGATGACAAGGTCCTGGAGCATTGTGATGACAAAGAATGGAGCCTTGTGATGACAAGTCTCATGGAGCATACTGATGAAAAGGGGCATGCAGAATTGTGATTACAGGGGTCTTGGAACACTGTGATGATAAGGGCAATGAACATTGTGAGGAGAAGACCAAGGAGCATTCTGATGGCATGCGTCATTGAGCTTTTTGATGACAAGGGCATGGAGCATTGTGATTACATGGGTCTTGGAGCATTGTGATGAAAAGGGCATGGATCATTGTGATGAAAAATGCATGGAGCCTTGTCATGACAGGGTAAAAGGAGCATACAGACAACAAGTATCAGGGAGCGTTTTTATGACAACTGTATTCAGCATTGTGGTGACAAAGGTCATGGAGCATTGTGATGAGAAGGCCATTGATAATTGTGATGACGAGCGTCATGGGGCATTGTGATGACAAGAGTTTTGGAATATTGTGATCACAAGGGTTTGGAGCATTGTTATGACAGAGGTCATGGAACATTTTGATTTCATTGTGATGACAATAGCAAGAAGCATTATGATGATGGGCATGGTGCATTGTGATGACAGGGTTCATGGATCATTGAGATGAAAAGGGGCATAGAGCATTGTGTTTAAAGGGTTATTGGAGCGTTGTGATGAGAAGGGTCATGGAGCTTTGTGATGAAAAGGCCAAGGAACATCATGATGGCAGGGTTCATGGAGCATTTTTATGACTGGGGTAATGGAGCATTGTGATGGCAAGGGCATGGGGCATTGTGATGAGAAGGCCATGGAGCATTCTGATGACGTGTCATGGAGCTTCGTGAAGACAAGGGCATGGAGCAATGTGATGCCAAGCGTCATGGATCTTTGTGATGACGAAGGTCATGGAGCATTTTGATGGCAAGGGCGTTGTGCATTGTGATGAGAAAGGCAGGGAGCATTCTGATGACAGAGTCATGGAGCAATTTGATGAAAAGTGTCATGGAACAATTTGATGACAGGTGTTATGGAACACTGTGATGTCAGGGGTCATCAAACATTGTGATGATAAGTGCATGTAGCATTGTGATGACACGAGTCATGGAACATTGTGATGACAGGGTTGAGGGAGTACTGTGACAATTAGTGATGTAGCATTGTGATATCAGTGGTGAGAGAGCATTTTGATGAGAAGTGCATGGAGCATTGTGATGACATATTTTAAGCAGCATTGTGATGAGAAGTGCATGGTGCATTGTGATGACATGTGTCATGGAGGATTGTGCTGACAAGCGCATGGAGCATTGTGATGACAAGTGTATTGAGAATTGTGATGACAAAGGTCATGGAACATTGTGATGAAAAGGGCATGGAATATTGTGATGACAGGCATCATGGAGCGTTGTGATGGCAAGTGTTATGGAACATTGTGATCACAAGGGTTTGGAGAAATGTGATGACAGAGGTCATGGATAATTTTGATTTCAAGGAGCATGGAGCATTGTGATGACAAGGGCATGAAGCAATGTGATCCCAAGGTTCATGGAGGATTGTGATGACAATGGTAATGGAGTATTGTGATGACAAGCGCATAGAGCATTGTAATGACAAGGTCATGTAGCATTTTGCTGACAAAGGCATGGAGCATTGTGATGACATGTGTCATGGAGCACTGTAATGACAAGCGTCACGGAGCATTGTTAATACAGGGGTCATGAAGCATTGGGATGACAAGGGCATGGATCATTGTGGTAACAAGTTTCATGGAGCACTGGGCTGAAAATGTTCATGGAGTGTTGTGATGACAGGGTTCATGGAGCATTGTGATGCCTAGGGAATGGAGCATTGTGATGATAAGAGTCCCGGATCATTGTGTTGTCGGGTGTCATGGAATGTTTTGATGACAGTGGTCATGGAGCATTGTGATGATATTGGCCATGGAGCATTGTGATGAGTTGGTCGTGGAGCACTGTGCTGAAAATGTTCATGGATTATTGTGATGACAGGGTTCATGGAGCATTGTGATGACAAGGGCATGGAGCATTGTGATTAGAAGCTCATGGAGTATTGTGAAGACAGCTGTCAGGGAGTATTGTGATGACATATGTCATGGTCCATTGCGATGACAATGGCATGGATCATTATGATGCCAAATGTAATGGAGAATTGTGATGACAAATATAATGGAGCATTGTGATGATTAAGGCTTGGAGCATTATGTTGACACGGGCCATTGAAAATTTTCATAACAATGTCGAGAAGCATTGTGATGACAAGTTCCTGGAGCATTGTGATAACAAAACCATGGAGCCTTGTGATGACAAGTCTCATGGAGCATACTGATGAAAAGGGGCATGGATCATTGTGATGACCAGGGTCTTGGAACATTGTGATGACAAGGGCATTGAGCATTGTGAGAAGAATTCCAAGGAGCATTCTGATGGCATGCGTCATTGAGCTTTGTGATGACAAGGGCATGGAGCATTGTGATTACATGGGTCTTGGAGCATTGTGATGAAAAGGGCATGGATCATTGTGATGAAAAAGGCATGGAGCCTTGTCATGACAGGGTTCAAGTAGCACACAGACAACAAGGGTCAGGGGGCATTTTGATGACATGTGTATTGTGCATTGTGGTGACAAAGTCATGGAGCATTGGGATGAGAAGACCATTGATAATGGTGATGATGAGCGTCATGGGGCATTGTGGTGACAAGTGTTTTGGAATATTGTGATCACAAGGGTTTGGAGCATTGTTATGACAGAGGTCATGGAACATTTTGATTTCATTGTGATGACAATAGCATGAAGCATTATGCTGAAGGGCATGGTGCATTGTGATGACAGGGTTCATGGATCATTGATATGAAAAGTTGCATAGAGCATTTTGATTAAAGTGTTCTTGGAACATTGTGATGAGAAGGGTCAAGGAGCTTTGTGATGACAAGGCCATGGAACATCGTGATGGCAGGGGTCATAGAGCATTGTTATGACTGGTGTAATGGAACATTGTGATGGCAAGGGCATGGAGCATTGGTATGAGAAGGGCATGGAGCATTCTGATGACATGTGTCATGGAGCTTTGTGAAGACAAGGGCATGGAGCAATGTGATGCCAAGGGTCATGGATTTTGTGATGACAAAGGTCATGGAGCATTTTGATGGCATGGGCGTTGTGCATTGTGATGAGAAGGTCAGGGAGTATTGTGATGACAGGGTCATGGAGCAATTTGATGAAAATTGTCATGGAATATTTTGATGACAGATGTTATGGAACATTGTGATGTCAGGGTTCATCGAACATTGTGATGATAAGTGCATATAGCAATGTAATGCCAGGAGTCATGGGACATTGTGATGCCAGGGGTGAGGGAGTATTCTGACAAATAGTGATGTAGCATTGTGATATCAGTGGTGAGAGAGCATTTTGATGAGAAGTGGATGGAGCATTGTGATGTCAAGATTGTAGAGCACTGTGATGACAAGCGCATGGTGCATTGTGATGATATGTGTCATGGAGCATTGTGCAGACAAGCGCATGGAGCACTGTGATGACAAGGGTCATGGAGCATTGTGCTGAGAAAGGCATAGAGCATTGTGATGACAAGGGTAAAAGAGCATTGTGATGAAAAGTTCATGGAGCATTGTGGTTAAAATGGTCACAGAGACTGTTGATGACGAGGGTATGGACCATTGTGATGACAAAGGTCATGAATCATTGCGATGACTGGAGTCACGGAGCTTTGTGATGACAGGAGTCAGGGAGCATTGTGATAACAAAGGCATGGAGCATTGTGATGACAAGGGCATGGAACATTAGTCTAATAAATTTCATGGATTGTTGTGATGAAAGTTGGAATGGCGCATTGTGATGACAAGGGCATGGAGCTTTGTGATGACCAGGTCATGCAGTATTGTGAAGAGAGTTGTCAGGGAGCATTTTGATGACATATGTAATGGCCAATTGTGATGACAATGGCATGGAACATTGTGATGCCAAGTGTCTTGGAGGATTGTGATGACAAAGGTAATGGAATATTGTGATGACAATGGCTTGGAGCATTTTGATGACATGGGTCAGGGAGCATTGTGATAACAAGTGCATGGAGAATTGTGATGACAAGTGCATGGAGCATAGTGATGACAGAGGTTATGGAGCATTGTGATTACAGGGGTCTTTGAGAATTGTGATGACAAGAGACCCGGATCATTGTGTTGTCAGGTGTCATGGAGTGTTGTGATGACAGTGGACATGGAGCAGTGTGATGATATTGGTCGTGGAGCATTGTGATGAGAAGGTCATGGAGCATTGGGCTGAAAATATTCATGGATTATTGTGATGACATGCCTCATGGAGCATTCTGATGACAAGGGAATGGAGCATGGTGATGAGAATGTCCTGGAGTATTGTGATGAGATGACCATGGAGACTTGTGATGACAATTCTCATGGAGCATTCTGATGAAAAGGGCCATGGAGCATTGTGATTACAGGGGTCTTGGAGCATTGTGATGACAAGGGCATGGAGCATTGTGAGGAGAAGGCCATGGAACATTCTGATGACATGCGTCATGGAGCTTTGTGATGACAAG
Organism: Mesoplodon mirus; assembly: GCF_964341445.2. Lineage (NCBI taxonomy): Eukaryota > Metazoa > Chordata > Mammalia > Artiodactyla > Ziphiidae > Mesoplodon > Mesoplodon mirus. Next base: position 79,163 of record NW_028294985.1, on the reverse strand, counting down.
TGCATGGAGCTTTGTGATTACAGGGGTCTTGGAGCATTGTGATGACAAGGGTCATGGAGCCTTGTGATGACAAGGCTGTGGAACATTGTGAAGGCAGGGATCATGGAGAATTGTTATGACAGAGGTAATGGATCATTGTGATGAGAAGGGCATTGAGCATTGGTCTGAAATGTTTCATGGATTATTGTGATGAGAGTGGGCATGGAGCATTGTGATGAGAAGGGCATCGAGCATTGTGATGAAAAGTGTCATGGAGCTTTGTGATGACAAGGGCATGGAGAAATGTGATGAGAGTGTTCATGGAGCATTGTGATGACAATGACATGGAGCACTGTGATGCCAAAGGTCATGGAGCTTTGTGATGACAAAGGTCATGGAGCATTTTGTTGACAAGGGTGTAGTGCATTTTGATGAGAAGGGCAGGGAGTATTTTGATGACAGGGTGATGCAGCAATTTGATGAAAATTGTAATAGAACATTTTGTTGACAGGGGTTTTAGAACCTTGTGATGCCAGGGGTCATGGATCTTTGGGATGAAAAGGGTCAGGGGGCATTTTGATGAGAGGGTTTATGGAACATTGTGATATCAGGGGTCATGAAATATTGTGCTGATAAGGGGATGTAGCATTGTGATGACAGGGGTCATGGTATATTGTGATAACAGGGGTGAGGGAGGATTGTGATGAAAAGCGCATGGGTAATTGTGATGACAATGGTCATGGAGCATTTGGCTGAAAATATTCATGGAGTATTGTGATGACAGGGGTCATGGAGCATCGTGATGACAGTGGTCATGGAGAATTTTGATTTCATTGTGCTGACCATATCCGGAAGCTTTATGATGATGGGCATGATGCATTGTGATGACAGGGTTCATGGAGCATTGAGATGAAAAGGGGCATGGAGCATTGTGATCACATGGGTCTTGGAGCATAGTGATGAAACGGGCATGGAGCATTTTGATGAGAAGTTCATGGAACCTTCTGATGACATGTGTCATAGAGCTTTTTGATGTCAAGGGCATGGATTATTCTGATTAAAGGGGTCTTGGAGCATTGGGATGACAAGTGTCATGGAGCCTTGTGATGACAAGGCCGTGGAACATTGTGATGACAGGGGTCATGGAGCATTGTTATGACAGGGGTAATGGAGCATTGTGATGAGAAGGGCATGGAGCACTGTGATTACAATATTTATGGAGCATTGCAATGACAAATTTGCAGACCATTGTGATGAAAAGCGCGTGACACAGTGTGAAGACAAGGGTCATTGAGCAATTTTCTGACAAAGGCATGGAGGATTGTGATGACAAGGGTCACGGAGCATTGTGATGAAAAGTGTATTGAGAATTGTGATGACGCATGTCATGGAGCATTGTGATGAGAAGCCATGGATAATTGTGATGATGATCGTCATGGGGTTTTGTGATGATAAGTGTTATGGAACATTGTGATCACATGGGTTTGGAGCATTATGATGACAGAGGTCATGCAGAATTTTGATTTCATTGTGATGACAATAGCCTGAAGCATTATGATGATGGGCATGGTGCATTGTGATGACAGGGTTCATGGAGCATTGAGATGAAAAGGGGCATGGAGCATTGTGATTACAGGGGTCTTGGAGCATTGTGATGACAAGGGCACCGAGTATTGTGATGAGAAGGCCATCTAACATTCTGATGACATGCGTCATGGAGTTTTTGATGACAAGGGCATGGAGCATTGTGATGACAAGTGTCATGGAGCCTTGTGATGAAAAGGCCGTGGAACACTGTGATGGCATTGGTCATGGAGCATTGTTATGACAGACGTAATGGAGCATTTTGATGAGAAGGGCATTGAGCATTGGTCTGAAATATTTCATGGATTATTGTGATGAGAGTGGGCATGGAGCATTGTGATGACAAGGGCACGGAACACTGTGATACATGGGTCATGGAGGATTGTAATGACAAGGGCATGGAGCATTGTGATGAGATGGGCATCGAGCATTTTGATGAAAAGTGTCATGGAGCTTTGTAATGACAAGTGCATGGAGCAATGTGATGAGAGGGTTTATGGAGCATTGTGATGACAATGACATGGAGCATTGTGATGCCAAGGGTCATGGAGTTTGTGATGACAAAGTTCATAGACCATTTTGATGACAAGGGTGTGGTGCATTGTGATGAGAAGGACAGGGAGCATTTTGATGACAGGGTCATGCAGCAATTTGATGAAAGGTGTAATGGAACATTTTGATGGCAGGGGTTATAGAACATTGTGATGACATGGGTCATGTAGCTTTGGGATGAAAATGGTCATGGAGCATTTTGATGACAGGGGTTATGGAACATTGTGATGTCAGTGGTCATGGAACATTGTGCTGATAAGGGGATGTAGCATTGTGATGACAGGGGTCATGGAACACTGTGCTTACAGGGGTGAGGGAGGATTGTGATAACTAGTGATGGAATATTGTGATATCTCAGGTGACAGAGCATTTGGATGAGAAGTGCATGGAGCATTGTGATTACAAGGTTTATGGATCATAGCAATGACAATGTTGTTTATCAATGTGATGAAAAGCGTGTGGCACATTGTGATGACAAGGGTCATGGAGCATTGTTCTGACAAAGGCATGGAGCATTGTGATGACAAGGGTCACGGAGCATTGTGATAAATAGTTCATGGAGTATAGTGGTTACAAAGGACACGGAGCCTTTTGATGATGCAACCATGGACCGTTGTGTTGACAAACGTTATGAAGCATTGTGATGACTGGAGTCACGGAGCATTGTGTTGACAGGGGTCATGGTGCATTGTGATGACATGTGTCATGGAGCATTGTGATGACAGGGGCATGGAGCATTGGTCTTACACGTTTCATAGATTATTGTGATGACAGTGGACATGGTGCATTGTGATGACAAGGGCATGGAGCATTGTGAGGAGAAGGTCATAGAGTATTGTGAAGAGAGGTGTCAGGGAGCATTGTGATGACATATGTCATGGTCCATTGCGATGACAATGGCAGGGAGCATTTAGATGCCAAATGTAATGGAGGATTGTGATGACAAATATAATGAAGCATTGTGATGACTAGGGCTTGGAGCATTATGATGACAAGGGCCATTGAGAATTTTCATGACAAGGTCGTGAAGCATTGTGATGACAAGGTCCTGGAGCTTTGTGAATAGAAAAACATGGAGCCTTGTGAAGACAAGTCTCAGGGAGCATACTGATGGAAATGAGCATGGAGCATTCTGATTACAGGGGTCTTGGAACATTGTGATAAGAAGGGCATGGAGCATTTTGATTAAAAATCGATGGAGCATTGGTCTAATAAGTTTCATGGATTATTGTGATGACAGATGGAATGGCACATTGTGATGACAAGGTCATGGAGCATTGTGATGACCAGGTCAGGCAGTATGGTGAAGACAGTTGTCAGGGTGCATTGTGATGACATATGTAATGGCCCATTGTGATGACAATGGCATGGCACATTGTGATACCAGGTGTCATGGAGGAGTCTGATGACAAGTGTCAAGGAGCACTGTGATGACAAGTGTCATGGAGGATTCCGATGACAAAGGTAATGGAGCATTGAGATGACAAAGTCTTGGAGCATTGTGATGACAAGGGTCATGGAGCATTTTGATGAGAAAGGCATAGAGCATTGTGATGACAAGGGTCAAAGAGCATTGTGATGAAAATTTCATGGAGCATTGTGGATAAAAATGTCACAGAGACTGTTGATGACGAGGGCATGGACCATTTTGATGACAAAGGTCATGAAGCATTGTGATGACTGGAGTCATGGAGCATTGTGAAGACTGGGTTCATGGAGCATTGTGATAACAAGGGCATGGAGCATAGTGATGACAACGGCATGGAACTTTGGTCTAAGTTTCATGGATTATTGCGATGACAGTTGGAATGGTGCATTCTGATGAAAAGGGCATGAAGCATTGTGATGACCAGATCATGCAGTATTGTGAAGACAGGTGTCAGGGAGCATTGTGATGACATATGTAATGGCCCATTGTGATGACAATGGCATGGAGCATTGTGATGCCAAGTGTCATGGAGGATTCTGATGACAAAGGTAATGGAGCATTGTGATGACAAGGGTCAGGGAGCATTGTGCTGAAAAGTGCATGGAGAATTGTGATGACAAGGGTCAGGGAGCATTGTGCTGAAAAGTGCATGGAGAATTGTGATGACAAGGGTCATGGAGCATTCTGATGACAAGTTTGTGGAGTATTTTGATTACAATGGCATGGAGCATTGTGATGAAAACAGCATGGGGATTTGTGAGGAAAAAGGCATGGAGACTTTTCGTTACAGGGATCAAGGAGCATTCTGATGACAAGTGTCAGGGAGCATTGTCATGACATGTATATTGAGAATTGTGATGTCAATTGTCATGGAGCATTTTGATGTAAAGGGCATGGAGTATTGTGATGACAGGCATCATGGAGAGTTGTGATGACAACTATAATGGAACACTGTGATCACAAGGTTTTGGAGCATTGTGATGACAGAGGTCATGGATTATTTTGATTTCAAGGAGCATGGAGCATTGTGATGACAAACGAATGAAGCAATGTGATCCCAAGGTTCATGGAGGATTGTGATGACAATGGAAATGGAGTATTGTGATGACAAGCGCACCGAGCATTGTAATGACAAGGTCATATAGAATTTTGCTGACAAAGGCATGGAGCATTGTGATGACATGTGTCGTGGAGCACTGTGATGACAAGCGTCACGGAGCATTGTGAATACAGGGGTCATGGAGCGTTGGGATGACAAGGGCATAGATCATTGTGATGACAAGAATCCCGGATCATTGTTTTGTCAGGTGTCATAGAATGTTGTGATGACAGTGGTCATGGAGCATTGTGATGATATTGGTCATGGAGCATTGCGATGACAAGCGAATGGAGCATGTTGATGACAAAGTCCTGGAGCATTGTGATGAGAAGACCATGTTGACTTTTGATGAGAAGTCTCATGGAGCATTCTGTTGAAAAGGGGCATGGAGCATTGTGATTACAGGGGTCTTGGAGCATTGTGATGACAAGGGCATGGATCATGGTGATGAGAAGGCCATGGAGCATTCTGATGACATGCATCCTGGAGCTTTGTGATGACAAGGGCATGGAGCATTGTGATTACAAGGGTCTTGGAGCATTGTGATGAAAAGGGCATGGATCATTGTGATGAAAAAGGCATGGAGCCTTGTCATGACAGGGTTCAAGGAGCATATTGACGACAAGTGTCAGGGAGCATTGTGATGGCAAGTGTATTGAGAATTGTGATGACATAGTTCATAGAGCATTGTGATGAGAAGGCCATGGATAATTGTGATGATGAGCGTCATGGGTTTTTGTGATGATAAGTGTTATGGAACATTGTGATCACAAGGGTTCGGAGTATTCTGATGACAGAGGTCATGGAGCATTTTGATTTCATTGTGATGACAATAGCCTGAAGCATTATGATGATGGGCATGCTGTATTGTGATGACAGGGTTCATGGAGCATTGAGATGAAAATTGGCATGGAACACTGTGATTACAAGGCTCTTGGAGCATTGTGATGACATGAGCATGGAGCATTGTGATAAGAAGGCCATGGAACTTTCTGATGACATGCGTCATGGAGCTTTGTGATGACAAGGGCATGGAGCATTGTGATTTCAGGGGTCTTGAGCATTGTGATGACAATTTTCATGGAACCATGTGATGACTAGGCCGTGGAACATTGTGATGGCGGGGGTCATGGTGCATTGTTATGAAAGGGGTAATGGAGCATTGTGATGAGAAGGGAATGGAATATAGGTCTGAAATGTTTCATGGATTATTGTGATGAGAGTGGGCATGGAGCATTGTGATGACAAGGGTACGGAACTCTATGATACATGGGTCATGCAGGATTGTAATGACAAGCGCATGGAACATTGTGATGAGAAGGGCATCATGCATTGTGATGACAATTGTCATGGAGCTTTGTGATGACAGGGGCATCGAGCAATGTTATGAGAGTGTTCATGGAGCATTGTGATGACAATTACATGGAGCATTGTGATGCCAACGGTCATGGAGCTTTGTGATTACAAGTCATGGAGCATTTTGATGACAAGGGCATGGTGCATTGTTATGAGAAGGGCAGGGAGCATTTTGATAACCGGGTCATGAAGCAATTTGATGAAATTGTAATGGAACATTTTGATGGCAGGGGTTATAGAACATTGTGATGTCAGGGGTCTTGGAGCTTTGGGATGAAAAGGGTCATGGAGCGTACTGATGACAGGGGTCATGGAACATTGTGATGTCAGGGGTCATGGAACATCGTGATTACAGGGGTGAGGGAGTATTGAGATGACTAGTGATGGAACACTGCGATATCTCTGGTGAGAGAGCATTTTGATGAGAATTGCATGGAGCGTTGTGATTTCAATGTTTATGGAGCATTGCAATGAAAGTGTTGTGGACCTTTGTGATGAAATGCGCATGGCACATTGTGATGACAATGGTCATGGAGCATTGTTCTGACAAAGACATGGAGCATTGTGATGACAAGTGTCAAAGAGAATTGTGAAGAAAAGTTCACGGAGCATTGTGGTTACAAAGGTCACAGAGCCTTGTGATGAGTCGGGCATGGACCATTGTGATGACAAACGTTATGAAACATTGAGATGACTGGAGTCACGGAGCATTGTGATGACGAGAGTCATGGAGCATTGTGATGACATGTGTCATGGAGCATTGTGCTGACAAGCTCATGGAGCATTGGGATGACAAGGGTCATGGAGCATTTTGCTGAGAAAGGCATAGAGCATTGTGATGACAAGGGTCAAAGAGCATTGGGATGAAAAGTTCATGGAGCACTGTGGTTAAAATGGTCACAGAGACTGTTGATGACGAGGGCATGGACCATTGTGATGACAAATGCGATGAAGCCCTGTGATGACTGGAGTCACGGAGCATTGTGATGACAGTGGTCATGAAGCATTGTGATAACAAGGGCATGGAGCATTGTGATGACAAGGGCATGGAACATTGGTCTAATATGTTTCATGGATTATTGCGATGACATTTGGAATGGGGCATTGTGATTACAAGGGCATGGAGAATTGTGATGCCAATTGTCATGTAGGATTCTGCTGTCAAAGATAATTGAGCATTGTGATGAATATGGCTTGGAGCATTGTGATGACAAGGGTCAGGGAGCATTTTGCTGACAAGTGCATGGAGATTTGTGATGACAAGGGTCATGGAACATTCTGATGACAAGCTTGTGGAGTATTTTGATGACAATGGCATGGAGCATTGTGATGAAAATGGCATGGGGCATTGTGATGAAAAAGGCATGGAGCCTTTTCGTGACAGGGTTCAAGGAGCATTCTGATAACAAGTGTCAGGGAGCATTGTGATGACAAGTGTATTGAGAATTGTGATGACAAATGTCATGGAGCATTTTGATGAAAAGGACATGGAGTATTGTGATGACAGGCATCATGGATCGTTGTGATGACAAGTGTTATGGAATATTGTGATCACAAGGGCATGGAACATTGTGATGACAGGGGTCATGTATCATTTTGATTTCAAGGAGCATGGGGCATTGTGATGACAAGGGCATGAAGCAATGTGATCCCAAGGTTCATGGAGGGTTGTGATGATAATGGTAGTGGAGTATTGGGATGACAAGCACACAGAGCATTGTAATGAGAAGGTCATGAAGCATTTTGCTGACAAAGGCCTGGAGCATTGTGATGACAGGTGTCATGGAGCACTGTGATGACAAGCGTCACGGAGCATTGTGAATACAGGGGTCATGGAGCATTGGGATGACTAGGGAATGGAACACTGTGATGAAAAGAGTCCCGGATCATTGTGCTGACAGGTGTCATGGAGTGTTGTGATGACAGTAGTCATGGAGAATTGTGATGATATTGCTCATGGAGCATTGCGATGACAAGCGAATGGAGCATGGTGATGATAAAGTCCTGGAACATTTTGATGAGAAGACCATGGAGACTTTTGATGAGAAGTCTCATGGAGCATTCTGTTGAAAAGGGGCATGGAGCATTGTGATAACAGGGGTCTTGGAGCATTGTGATGACAAGGGCATGGATCATGGTGATGAGAAGGCCATGGAGCATTCTGAAGACATGCGTCCAGGAGCTTTGTGATGACAAAGGCATGCAGCATTGTGATTAAAGGGGTCTTGGAGCTTTGTGATGAAAAGGGCATGGATCATTGTGATGAAAAAGGCATGGAGCCTTGTCATGACAGGTTTCAAGGAGCATACTGAAGACAAGTGTCAGGGAGCATTTTGATGACAACTGTATTGAGCATTGTGATGACAAAAGTCATAGAGCACTGTGATGAGAAGGCCATAGATAAATGTGATGATGAGTGTCATGGGGTGTTGTGATGATAAGTGTTATGGAACATTGTGATCACAAGGGTTCGGAGTATTATGATGACAGGTGTCATGGAGCATTTTGATTTCATTGTGATGACAATAGCCTGAAGCATTATGATGATGGGTATGGTGCATTGTGATGACAGGGTTCATGGAGCATTGATATGAAAAGGGGCATGGAGCATTGTGATTACAATGGTCTTGGAACATTGTGATGACAAGGGCATGGAGCATTGAGATGAGAAGGCCATGGAACATTCTGATGACATGTGTCATGGAGCTTTGTGATGACAAGGGCATGGAGCATTGTGATTTCAGGGGTCTTGAGAATTGTGATGACAATTGTCATGGAACCATGTGATGACTAGGCCGTGGAACATTGTGATGGCGGGGGTCATGGTGCATTGTTATGAAAGGGGTAATGGAGCATTGTGATGAGAAGGGCATGGAATATTGGTCTGAAATATTTCATGGATTATTGTGATGTGAGTGGTCTTGGAGCACTGTGATGACAAGGGTACGGAACACTATGATACATGGGTCATGCAGGATTGTAATGACAAGGGCATGGAGCATTGTGATGAGAAGGGCATCGAGCATTGTGATGACAAGTTGCATGGAGCTTTGTGATGACAAGAGCATTGAGCAATGTGATGAGAGCATTCAAGGAGCATTGTGATGACAATGACATGGAGCATTGTGATGCCAAGGCTCATGGAGATTTGTCATGACAAGTCTTGGAGCATTTTGATGACAAGGGCACGGTGCACTGTGATTAGAAGGGCAGGGAGCATTTTGATGACCGGGTCATGCAGCAATTTGATGAAATGTGTAATGGAACATTTTGATGGCAGAGGTTATAGAACAATGTGATGTCAGTGGTCTTGGAGCTTTGGAATGAAAATGGTCATGGAGTATTTTGATGACAGCGGTTATGGAACATTGTGATGTCAGGGGTCATCGAACAATGTGATGATAAGTGCATGTAGCATTGTGATGACAGGAGTCATGGAACATTGTGATAACAGGGTTGAGGGATTATTGTGACGAATAGTGATGTAACATTGTGATATCTGTGGGGAGAGAGCAATTTGATGAGAAGTGCATGGAGCATTGTGATGACAAGGTTTATGGAGCATTGTGATAAAAAGATTGTGGAACACTGTGATGACAAGTGCATGGTGCATTGTGATGACATGTGTCATGGAGCATTGTTCTGACAAAGACATGCAGCATTGTGTTGACAAGTGTCACAGAGAATTGTGATGAAAAGTTCATTGAGCATTGTGGTTACAAAGGTCACAGAGCCTTGTGATGAGTCGGGCATGGAACATTGTGATGAGTCGGGCATAGAACATTGTGATAACAAACGTTATGAAGCATTGTGATGACTGGAGTCACGGAGCACTGTGATGACAGGGGTCATGGAGCATTGTGAGGACAAGGACATGGAGCATTGTGATGACAGGGGCATGGAGCATTGGTCTGACAAGTTTCATAGATTATTGTGATGACAGTGGGCATGCTGCATTGTGATGACAAGGGCATGGAGCATTGTGATGAGAAGGTCATGGAGTATTGTGAAGACAGGTGTCAGGGAGCATTGTGATGACCTATGTCATGGTCCATTGCGATGACAATGGCATGGAGCATTGTGATGCCAAATGTAATGGAGGATTGTGATGACAAATATAATGGAGCATTGTGATGACTAGGGCTTGGAGCATTATGATGACAAGGGCCATTGAAAGTTTTCATGACAAAGTCGTCAAGCATTGTGATGACAAGGTCCTGGAGCATTGTAATGACAAAACCATGGAGCCCTGTGATGAGAATTCTCATGGAGCATACTGATGAAAAGGGGCATAGAGCATTGTGATTACAGGAGTCTTGGAACATTGTGATGAAAAGGGCATGGAACATTGTGAGGAGAAGTCCAAGGAGCATTCTGATGGCATGCGTCATTGAGCTTTGTGATGACAAGGGCATGGAGCATTGTGATTACATGGGTCTTGGAGCATTGTGATGAAAAAGGCATGGATCATTGTGATGAAAATGGCATGGAACCTTGTCATGACAGGGTTCAAGGAGCATACAGACAACAAGTGTCAGGGAGCATTTTGATGACAAGTGTATTGAGCATAGTGATGACAAAGGTCATGGAGCATTGTGATGAGAAGACCATGGATAATTGTGATGACGAGCGTCATGGGGCATTGTGATGACAAGTGTTATGGAATATTGTGATCACAAGGGTTTGGAGCATTGTTATGACAGAGGTCATGGAGCATTTTGATTTCATTGTGATGACAATAGCATGAAGCATTATGATGATGGGCATGGTGCATTGTGATGACAGGGTTCATGGATCATTGAGATGAAAAGGGGCATAGAGCATTGTGATTACAGGGATCTTGGAGCATTGTGATGAGAAGGGTCATGGAGCCTTGTGATGACAAGGCCATGGAACATCGTGATGGCAGGGGTCATGGAGTATTGTTATGACAGGGGTAAAGGAGCATTGTGATGGCAAGAGCATGGAACATGGTGATGAGAAGGCCATGGAGCATTCTGATGACATGTGTCATGGAGCTTTCTGATGACAAGGACATGGAGAAATTTGATGAGAGTGTTCATGGAGCATTGTGATGACAAGGACATGGAGCATTGTGATGCCAAGGGTCATGGAGCATTGTGATGACAATGACATGGAGCATTGTGATGCCAAGGGTCATGGATCATTATGATGACAAAGGTCATGGAGCATTTTGATGGCAAGTGCGTTGTGCATTGTGATGAGAAGGGCAGGGAGCATTGTGATGACAGGGTCATGGAGCAATTTGATGAAATGTGTCATGGAACATTTTGATGACAGGTGTTATGGAACATTGTGATGTCAGGGGTCATGGAGCATTTGGATGAAAATGGTCATGGAGCATTTTGATGACAGATGTTATGGAACATTGTGATGTCAGGGGTCATTGAACATTGTGATGATAAGTGCATGTAGCATTGTGATGACAGGAGTCATGGAAAATTGTGATGAGAGGGATGAGGGAGTACTGTGACAAATAGTGATGTAGCATTGTGATATCAGTCGTGAGAGAGCATTTTGATGAGATGTGCATGGAGCATTGTGATGACAAGATTGTGGAGCACTGTGATGACAAGCGCATGGTTCATCGTGATGACATGTGTCATGGAGCATTGTGTTGACAAGTGCAAGGAGCATTGTGATGACAAGGGTCATGGAGCATTGTGCTGAGAAAGGCATAGAGCATTTTGATGACAAGGGTCAAAGAGCATTGTGATGAAAATTCATGGAGCATTGTTGTTAAAAAGGTCACAGAGACAGTTGATGACGAGGACATGGACCATTGTGATGAGAAAGTTCATGAAGCACTGTGATGACTGGAGTCACGGAGCATTGTGATGACAGGGGTCATGGAGCATTGTGATAACAAGGGCATGAAGCATGGTGATGACAAGGGCACTGAACATTGGTCTAATAAGTTTCATGAATTATTGCGATGAGAGTTGGAATGGCGCATTCTGATGACAAGGGCATGGATCATTGTGATGACCAGGTCATGCAGTATTGTGAAGACAGGTGTCAGGGAGCATTGTGATGACATATGTCATGGCCCATTGTGATGACAATGACATGGAGCATTGTGATGCAAAGTGTCATGGAGGATTCTGATGACAAAGGTAATGGAGCTTTGTGATGACAATGGCTTGGAGCATTGTGATGACAAGGGTCAGGGAGCATTGTGCTGACAAGTGCATGGAGATGTGTGATAACACGGGTCATCGAACATTCTGATGACAAGCTTGTGGAGTATTTTGATGACAATGACATGGAGCACTGTGATGTAAATGGCATGAGGCATTGTGATGAAAATGGCATGGAGCCTTTTCGTGACAGTGTTCAAGGAGCATTCTGATGACAAGTGTCAGGGAACATTGTGATGACAAGTGTATTGAGAATTGTGATGACAAAGGTCATGGAGCATTTTGATGAAAAGGGCATGGAGTATTGTGATGACAGGCATCATGGAGCATTGTGATGACAAGTGTTATGGAACATTGTGATCACAAGAGCTTGGAGAACTGTGATGACAGAGGTCATGGATCATTTTGATTTCAAGGAGCATGGGGCATTGTGATGACAAGGGCATGAAGCAATGTGATCCCAAGGTTCATGGAGGGTTGTGATGACAATGGTAATGGAGTATTGTGATGACAAGCACATAGAGCATTGTAATGACAAGGTCATGAAGCATTTTGCTGACAAAGGCATGGAGCATTGTGGTGACAGGTGTCATGGAGCACTGTGATGACAAGCGTCATGGAGCATTGTGAATACAGGGGTTATGGTTCATTGGGATGACAAGGGCATGGATCATTGAGATGACAAGTGTCCTGGAGCATTGTGATGACTAGGGAATGGAACACTGTGATGAAAAGAGTCCCGGATCATTGTGCTGTCAGGTGTCATGGAGTGTTGTGATGAGAGTGGTCATTGAGAATTGTGATGATATTGGTCATGGAGCATTGCGATGACAAGCGAATGGAGCATGGTGATGACAAAGTCCGGGAACATTTTGATGAGAAGACCATGGAGACATTTGATGAGAAGTCTCATGGAGCATTCTGTTGAAAAGGGGCATGGAGCATTGTGATTACAGGGGTCTTGGAGCATTGTGATGACAAGGGCATGGATCATGGTGATGAGAAGGCCATGGAGCATTCTGATGACATGCGTCCAGGAGCTTTGTGATGACAAGGGCATGGAGCATTGTGATTAAAGGGGTCTTGGAGCATTGTGATGAAAAGGGCATGGATCATTGTGATGAAAAGTCATGGAGCCTTGTCATGACAGGTTTCAAGGAGCATACTGAAGACAAGTGTCAGGGAGCATTGTGATGACAAGTGTATTGAGCATTGTGATGACAAAAATCATAGAGCACTGTGATGAGAAGGCCATCGATAATTGTGATGCTGAGCGTCATGGGGTGTTCTGATGATAAGTGTAATGGAACATTGTGATCACAAGGGTTCGGAGTATTATGATGACAGAGGTCATGGAGCATTTTGATTTCATTGTGATGACAATAACCTGAAGCATTATGATGATGGGTATGGTGCATTGTGATGACAGGGTTCGTGGAGCATTGATATGAAATGGGGCATGGAGCATTGTGATTACAATGGTCTTGGAGCATTGTGATGACAAGGGCATGGAGCATTGAGATGAGAAGGCCATGGAAAATTCTGATGACATGCGTCATGGAGATTTGTGATGACAAGGGCATGGAGCATTGTGATTTCAGGGGTCTTGAGAATTGTGATGACAATTGTCATGGAACCATGTGATGACTAGGCCGTGGAACATTGTGATGGCGGGGGTCATGGTGCATTGTTATGAAAGGGGTAATGGAGCATTGTGATGAGAAGGGCATGGAATATTTGTCTGAAATATTTTATGGATTATTGTGATGTGAGTGGTCATGGAGCACTGTGATGACAAGGGTACGGAACACTATGATACATGGGTCATGCAGGATTGTAATGACAAGGGCATGGAGCATTGTGATGAGAACGGCATCGAGCATTGTGATGACAAGTATCATGGAGCTTTCTGATGACAAGGGCATTGAGCAATGTTATGAGAAGGTTCGTGGAGCATTGTGAAGACGATGACATGGAGCATTGTGATGCCAAGGGTCATGGAGGAGTCTGATGACAAGTGTCAAGGAGCACTGTGATGACAAGTGTCATGGAGGATTCCGATGACAAAGGTAATGGAGCATTGAGATGACAAAGTCTTGGAGCATTGTGATGACAAGGGTCATGGAGCATTTTGATGAGAAAGGCATAGAGCATTGTGATGACAAGGGTCAAAGAGCATTGTGATGAAAATTTCATGGAGCATTGTGGATAAAAATGTCACAGAGACTGTTGATGACGAGGGCATGGACCATTTTGATGACAAAGGTCATGAAGCATTGTGATGACTGGAGTCATGGAGCATTGTGAAGACTGGGTTCATGGAGCATTGTGATAACAAGGGCATGGAGCATAGTGATGACAACGGCATGGAACTTTGGTCTAAGTTTCATGGATTATTGCGATGACAGTTGGAATGGTGCATTCTGATGAAAAGGGCATGAAGCATTGTGATGACCAGATCATGCAGTATTGTGAAGACAGGTGTCAGGGAGCATTGTGATGACATATGTAATGGCCCATTGTGATGACAATGGCATGGAGCATTGTGATGCCAAGTGTCATGGAGGATTCTGATGACAAAGGTAATGGAGCATTGTGATGACAAGGGTCAGGGAGCATTGTGCTGAAAAGTGCATGGAGAATTGTGATGACAAGGGTCAGGGAGCATTGTGCTGAAAAGTGCATGGAGAATTGTGATGACAAGGGTCATGGAGCATTCTGATGACAAGTTTGTGGAGTATTTTGATTACAATGGCATGGAGCATTGTGATGAAAACAGCATGGGGATTTGTGAGGAAAAAGGCATGGAGACTTTTCGTTACAGGGATCAAGGAGCATTCTGATGACAAGTGTCAGGGAGCATTGTCATGACATGTATATTGAGAATTGTGATGTCAATTGTCATGGAGCATTTTGATGTAAAGGGCATGGAGTATTGTGATGACAGGCATCATGGAGAGTTGTGATGACAACTATAATGGAACACTGTGATCACAAGGTTTTGGAGCATTGTGATGACAGAGGTCATGGATTATTTTGATTTCAAGGAGCATGGAGCATTGTGATGACAAACGAATGAAGCAATGTGATCCCAAGGTTCATGGAGGATTGTGATGACAATGGAAATGGAGTATTGTGATGACAAGCGCACCGAGCATTGTAATGACAAGGTCATATAGAATTTTGCTGACAAAGGCATGGAGCATTGTGATGACATGTGTCGTGGAGCACTGTGATGACAAGCGTCACGGAGCATTGTGAATACAGGGGTCATGGAGCGTTGGGATGACAAGGGCATAGATCATTGTGATGACAAGAATCCCGGATCATTGTTTTGTCAGGTGTCATAGAATGTTGTGATGACAGTGGTCATGGAGCATTGTGATGATATTGGTCATGGAGCATTGCGATGACAAGCGAATGGAGCATGTTGATGACAAAGTCCTGGAGCATTGTGATGAGAAGACCATGTTGACTTTTGATGAGAAGTCTCATGGAGCATTCTGTTGAAAAGGGGCATGGAGCATTGTGATTACAGGGGTCTTGGAGCATTGTGATGACAAGGGCATGGATCATGGTGATGAGAAGGCCATGGAGCATTCTGATGACATGCATCCTGGAGCTTTGTGATGACAAGGGCATGGAGCATTGTGATTACAAGGGTCTTGGAGCATTGTGATGAAAAGGGCATGGATCATTGTGATGAAAAAGGCATGGAGCCTTGTCATGACAGGGTTCAAGGAGCATATTGACGACAAGTGTCAGGGAGCATTGTGATGGCAAGTGTATTGAGAATTGTGATGACATAGTTCATAGAGCATTGTGATGAGAAGGCCATGGATAATTGTGATGATGAGCGTCATGGGTTTTTGTGATGATAAGTGTTATGGAACATTGTGATCACAAGGGTTCGGAGTATTCTGATGACAGAGGTCATGGAGCATTTTGATTTCATTGTGATGACAATAGCCTGAAGCATTATGATGATGGGCATGCTGTATTGTGATGACAGGGTTCATGGAGCATTGAGATGAAAATTGGCATGGAACACTGTGATTACAAGGCTCTTGGAGCATTGTGATGACATGAGCATGGAGCATTGTGATAAGAAGGCCATGGAACTTTCTGATGACATGCGTCATGGAGCTTTGTGATGACAAGGGCATGGAGCATTGTGATTTCAGGGGTCTTGAGCATTGTGATGACAATTTTCATGGAACCATGTGATGACTAGGCCGTGGAACATTGTGATGGCGGGGGTCATGGTGCATTGTTATGAAAGGGGTAATGGAGCATTGTGATGAGAAGGGAATGGAATATAGGTCTGAAATGTTTCATGGATTATTGTGATGAGAGTGGGCATGGAGCATTGTGATGACAAGGGTACGGAACTCTATGATACATGGGTCATGCAGGATTGTAATGACAAGCGCATGGAACATTGTGATGAGAAGGGCATCATGCATTGTGATGACAATTGTCATGGAGCTTTGTGATGACAGGGGCATCGAGCAATGTTATGAGAGTGTTCATGGAGCATTGTGATGACAATTACATGGAGCATTGTGATGCCAACGGTCATGGAGCTTTGTGATTACAAGTCATGGAGCATTTTGATGACAAGGGCATGGTGCATTGTTATGAGAAGGGCAGGGAGCATTTTGATAACCGGGTCATGAAGCAATTTGATGAAATTGTAATGGAACATTTTGATGGCAGGGGTTATAGAACATTGTGATGTCAGGGGTCTTGGAGCTTTGGGATGAAAAGGGTCATGGAGCGTACTGATGACAGGGGTCATGGAACATTGTGATGTCAGGGGTCATGGAACATCGTGATTACAGGGGTGAGGGAGTATTGAGATGACTAGTGATGGAACACTGCGATATCTCTGGTGAGAGAGCATTTTGATGAGAATTGCATGGAGCGTTGTGATTTCAATGTTTATGGAGCATTGCAATGAAAGTGTTGTGGACCTTTGTGATGAAATGCGCATGGCACATTGTGATGACAATGGTCATGGAGCATTGTTCTGACAAAGACATGGAGCATTGTGATGACAAGTGTCAAAGAGAATTGTGAAGAAAAGTTCACGGAGCATTGTGGTTACAAAGGTCACAGAGCCTTGTGATGAGTCGGGCATGGACCATTGTGATGACAAACGTTATGAAACATTGAGATGACTGGAGTCACGGAGCATTGTGATGACGAGAGTCATGGAGCATTGTGATGACATGTGTCATGGAGCATTGTGCTGACAAGCTCATGGAGCATTGGGATGACAAGGGTCATGGAGCATTTTGCTGAGAAAGGCATAGAGCATTGTGATGACAAGGGTCAAAGAGCATTGGGATGAAAAGTTCATGGAGCACTGTGGTTAAAATGGTCACAGAGACTGTTGATGACGAGGGCATGGACCATTGTGATGACAAATGCGATGAAGCCCTGTGATGACTGGAGTCACGGAGCATTGTGATGACAGTGGTCATGAAGCATTGTGATAACAAGGGCATGGAGCATTGTGATGACAAGGGCATGGAACATTGGTCTAATATGTTTCATGGATTATTGCGATGACATTTGGAATGGGGCATTGTGATTACAAGGGCATGGAGAATTGTGATGCCAATTGTCATGTAGGATTCTGCTGTCAAAGATAATTGAGCATTGTGATGAATATGGCTTGGAGCATTGTGATGACAAGGGTCAGGGAGCATTTTGCTGACAAGTGCATGGAGATTTGTGATGACAAGGGTCATGGAACATTCTGATGACAAGCTTGTGGAGTATTTTGATGACAATGGCATGGAGCATTGTGATGAAAATGGCATGGGGCATTGTGATGAAAAAGGCATGGAGCCTTTTCGTGACAGGGTTCAAGGAGCATTCTGATAACAAGTGTCAGGGAGCATTGTGATGACAAGTGTATTGAGAATTGTGATGACAAATGTCATGGAGCATTTTGATGAAAAGGACATGGAGTATTGTGATGACAGGCATCATGGATCGTTGTGATGACAAGTGTTATGGAATATTGTGATCACAAGGGCATGGAACATTGTGATGACAGGGGTCATGTATCATTTTGATTTCAAGGAGCATGGGGCATTGTGATGACAAGGGCATGAAGCAATGTGATCCCAAGGTTCATGGAGGGTTGTGATGATAATGGTAGTGGAGTATTGGGATGACAAGCACACAGAGCATTGTAATGAGAAGGTCATGAAGCATTTTGCTGACAAAGGCCTGGAGCATTGTGATGACAGGTGTCATGGAGCACTGTGATGACAAGCGTCACGGAGCATTGTGAATACAGGGGTCATGGAGCATTGGGATGACTAGGGAATGGAACACTGTGATGAAAAGAGTCCCGGATCATTGTGCTGACAGGTGTCATGGAGTGTTGTGATGACAGTAGTCATGGAGAATTGTGATGATATTGCTCATGGAGCATTGCGATGACAAGCGAATGGAGCATGGTGATGATAAAGTCCTGGAACATTTTGATGAGAAGACCATGGAGACTTTTGATGAGAAGTCTCATGGAGCATTCTGTTGAAAAGGGGCATGGAGCATTGTGATAACAGGGGTCTTGGAGCATTGTGATGACAAGGGCATGGATCATGGTGATGAGAAGGCCATGGAGCATTCTGAAGACATGCGTCCAGGAGCTTTGTGATGACAAAGGCATGCAGCATTGTGATTAAAGGGGTCTTGGAGCTTTGTGATGAAAAGGGCATGGATCATTGTGATGAAAAAGGCATGGAGCCTTGTCATGACAGGTTTCAAGGAGCATACTGAAGACAAGTGTCAGGGAGCATTTTGATGACAACTGTATTGAGCATTGTGATGACAAAAGTCATAGAGCACTGTGATGAGAAGGCCATAGATAAATGTGATGATGAGTGTCATGGGGTGTTGTGATGATAAGTGTTATGGAACATTGTGATCACAAGGGTTCGGAGTATTATGATGACAGGTGTCATGGAGCATTTTGATTTCATTGTGATGACAATAGCCTGAAGCATTATGATGATGGGTATGGTGCATTGTGATGACAGGGTTCATGGAGCATTGATATGAAAAGGGGCATGGAGCATTGTGATTACAATGGTCTTGGAACATTGTGATGACAAGGGCATGGAGCATTGAGATGAGAAGGCCATGGAACATTCTGATGACATGTGTCATGGAGCTTTGTGATGACAAGGGCATGGAGCATTGTGATTTCAGGGGTCTTGAGAATTGTGATGACAATTGTCATGGAACCATGTGATGACTAGGCCGTGGAACATTGTGATGGCGGGGGTCATGGTGCATTGTTATGAAAGGGGTAATGGAGCATTGTGATGAGAAGGGCATGGAATATTGGTCTGAAATATTTCATGGATTATTGTGATGTGAGTGGTCTTGGAGCACTGTGATGACAAGGGTACGGAACACTATGATACATGGGTCATGCAGGATTGTAATGACAAGGGCATGGAGCATTGTGATGAGAAGGGCATCGAGCATTGTGATGACAAGTTGCATGGAGCTTTGTGATGACAAGAGCATTGAGCAATGTGATGAGAGCATTCAAGGAGCATTGTGATGACAATGACATGGAGCATTGTGATGCCAAGGCTCATGGAGATTTGTCATGACAAGTCTTGGAGCATTTTGATGACAAGGGCACGGTGCACTGTGATTAGAAGGGCAGGGAGCATTTTGATGACCGGGTCATGCAGCAATTTGATGAAATGTGTAATGGAACATTTTGATGGCAGAGGTTATAGAACAATGTGATGTCAGTGGTCTTGGAGCTTTGGAATGAAAATGGTCATGGAGTATTTTGATGACAGCGGTTATGGAACATTGTGATGTCAGGGGTCATCGAACAATGTGATGATAAGTGCATGTAGCATTGTGATGACAGGAGTCATGGAACATTGTGATAACAGGGTTGAGGGATTATTGTGACGAATAGTGATGTAACATTGTGATATCTGTGGGGAGAGAGCAATTTGATGAGAAGTGCATGGAGCATTGTGATGACAAGGTTTATGGAGCATTGTGATAAAAAGATTGTGGAACACTGTGATGACAAGTGCATGGTGCATTGTGATGACATGTGTCATGGAGCATTGTTCTGACAAAGACATGCAGCATTGTGTTGACAAGTGTCACAGAGAATTGTGATGAAAAGTTCATTGAGCATTGTGGTTACAAAGGTCACAGAGCCTTGTGATGAGTCGGGCATGGAACATTGTGATGAGTCGGGCATAGAACATTGTGATAACAAACGTTATGAAGCATTGTGATGACTGGAGTCACGGAGCACTGTGATGACAGGGGTCATGGAGCATTGTGAGGACAAGGACATGGAGCATTGTGATGACAGGGGCATGGAGCATTGGTCTGACAAGTTTCATAGATTATTGTGATGACAGTGGGCATGCTGCATTGTGATGACAAGGGCATGGAGCATTGTGATGAGAAGGTCATGGAGTATTGTGAAGACAGGTGTCAGGGAGCATTGTGATGACCTATGTCATGGTCCATTGCGATGACAATGGCATGGAGCATTGTGATGCCAAATGTAATGGAGGATTGTGATGACAAATATAATGGAGCATTGTGATGACTAGGGCTTGGAGCATTATGATGACAAGGGCCATTGAAAGTTTTCATGACAAAGTCGTCAAGCATTGTGATGACAAGGTCCTGGAGCATTGTAATGACAAAACCATGGAGCCCTGTGATGAGAATTCTCATGGAGCATACTGATGAAAAGGGGCATAGAGCATTGTGATTACAGGAGTCTTGGAACATTGTGATGAAAAGGGCATGGAACATTGTGAGGAGAAGTCCAAGGAGCATTCTGATGGCATGCGTCATTGAGCTTTGTGATGACAAGGGCATGGAGCATTGTGATTACATGGGTCTTGGAGCATTGTGATGAAAAAGGCATGGATCATTGTGATGAAAATGGCATGGAACCTTGTCATGACAGGGTTCAAGGAGCATACAGACAACAAGTGTCAGGGAGCATTTTGATGACAAGTGTATTGAGCATAGTGATGACAAAGGTCATGGAGCATTGTGATGAGAAGACCATGGATAATTGTGATGACGAGCGTCATGGGGCATTGTGATGACAAGTGTTATGGAATATTGTGATCACAAGGGTTTGGAGCATTGTTATGACAGAGGTCATGGAGCATTTTGATTTCATTGTGATGACAATAGCATGAAGCATTATGATGATGGGCATGGTGCATTGTGATGACAGGGTTCATGGATCATTGAGATGAAAAGGGGCATAGAGCATTGTGATTACAGGGATCTTGGAGCATTGTGATGAGAAGGGTCATGGAGCCTTGTGATGACAAGGCCATGGAACATCGTGATGGCAGGGGTCATGGAGTATTGTTATGACAGGGGTAAAGGAGCATTGTGATGGCAAGAGCATGGAACATGGTGATGAGAAGGCCATGGAGCATTCTGATGACATGTGTCATGGAGCTTTCTGATGACAAGGACATGGAGAAATTTGATGAGAGTGTTCATGGAGCATTGTGATGACAAGGACATGGAGCATTGTGATGCCAAGGGTCATGGAGCATTGTGATGACAATGACATGGAGCATTGTGATGCCAAGGGTCATGGATCATTATGATGACAAAGGTCATGGAGCATTTTGATGGCAAGTGCGTTGTGCATTGTGATGAGAAGGGCAGGGAGCATTGTGATGACAGGGTCATGGAGCAATTTGATGAAATGTGTCATGGAACATTTTGATGACAGGTGTTATGGAACATTGTGATGTCAGGGGTCATGGAGCATTTGGATGAAAATGGTCATGGAGCATTTTGATGACAGATGTTATGGAACATTGTGATGTCAGGGGTCATTGAACATTGTGATGATAAGTGCATGTAGCATTGTGATGACAGGAGTCATGGAAAATTGTGATGAGAGGGATGAGGGAGTACTGTGACAAATAGTGATGTAGCATTGTGATATCAGTCGTGAGAGAGCATTTTGATGAGATGTGCATGGAGCATTGTGATGACAAGATTGTGGAGCACTGTGATGACAAGCGCATGGTTCATCGTGATGACATGTGTCATGGAGCATTGTGTTGACAAGTGCAAGGAGCATTGTGATGACAAGGGTCATGGAGCATTGTGCTGAGAAAGGCATAGAGCATTTTGATGACAAGGGTCAAAGAGCATTGTGATGAAAATTCATGGAGCATTGTTGTTAAAAAGGTCACAGAGACAGTTGATGACGAGGACATGGACCATTGTGATGAGAAAGTTCATGAAGCACTGTGATGACTGGAGTCACGGAGCATTGTGATGACAGGGGTCATGGAGCATTGTGATAACAAGGGCATGAAGCATGGTGATGACAAGGGCACTGAACATTGGTCTAATAAGTTTCATGAATTATTGCGATGAGAGTTGGAATGGCGCATTCTGATGACAAGGGCATGGATCATTGTGATGACCAGGTCATGCAGTATTGTGAAGACAGGTGTCAGGGAGCATTGTGATGACATATGTCATGGCCCATTGTGATGACAATGACATGGAGCATTGTGATGCAAAGTGTCATGGAGGATTCTGATGACAAAGGTAATGGAGCTTTGTGATGACAATGGCTTGGAGCATTGTGATGACAAGGGTCAGGGAGCATTGTGCTGACAAGTGCATGGAGATGTGTGATAACACGGGTCATCGAACATTCTGATGACAAGCTTGTGGAGTATTTTGATGACAATGACATGGAGCACTGTGATGTAAATGGCATGAGGCATTGTGATGAAAATGGCATGGAGCCTTTTCGTGACAGTGTTCAAGGAGCATTCTGATGACAAGTGTCAGGGAACATTGTGATGACAAGTGTATTGAGAATTGTGATGACAAAGGTCATGGAGCATTTTGATGAAAAGGGCATGGAGTATTGTGATGACAGGCATCATGGAGCATTGTGATGACAAGTGTTATGGAACATTGTGATCACAAGAGCTTGGAGAACTGTGATGACAGAGGTCATGGATCATTTTGATTTCAAGGAGCATGGGGCATTGTGATGACAAGGGCATGAAGCAATGTGATCCCAAGGTTCATGGAGGGTTGTGATGACAATGGTAATGGAGTATTGTGATGACAAGCACATAGAGCATTGTAATGACAAGGTCATGAAGCATTTTGCTGACAAAGGCATGGAGCATTGTGGTGACAGGTGTCATGGAGCACTGTGATGACAAGCGTCATGGAGCATTGTGAATACAGGGGTTATGGTTCATTGGGATGACAAGGGCATGGATCATTGAGATGACAAGTGTCCTGGAGCATTGTGATGACTAGGGAATGGAACACTGTGATGAAAAGAGTCCCGGATCATTGTGCTGTCAGGTGTCATGGAGTGTTGTGATGAGAGTGGTCATTGAGAATTGTGATGATATTGGTCATGGAGCATTGCGATGACAAGCGAATGGAGCATGGTGATGACAAAGTCCGGGAACATTTTGATGAGAAGACCATGGAGACATTTGATGAGAAGTCTCATGGAGCATTCTGTTGAAAAGGGGCATGGAGCATTGTGATTACAGGGGTCTTGGAGCATTGTGATGACAAGGGCATGGATCATGGTGATGAGAAGGCCATGGAGCATTCTGATGACATGCGTCCAGGAGCTTTGTGATGACAAGGGCATGGAGCATTGTGATTAAAGGGGTCTTGGAGCATTGTGATGAAAAGGGCATGGATCATTGTGATGAAAAGTCATGGAGCCTTGTCATGACAGGTTTCAAGGAGCATACTGAAGACAAGTGTCAGGGAGCATTGTGATGACAAGTGTATTGAGCATTGTGATGACAAAAATCATAGAGCACTGTGATGAGAAGGCCATCGATAATTGTGATGCTGAGCGTCATGGGGTGTTCTGATGATAAGTGTAATGGAACATTGTGATCACAAGGGTTCGGAGTATTATGATGACAGAGGTCATGGAGCATTTTGATTTCATTGTGATGACAATAACCTGAAGCATTATGATGATGGGTATGGTGCATTGTGATGACAGGGTTCGTGGAGCATTGATATGAAATGGGGCATGGAGCATTGTGATTACAATGGTCTTGGAGCATTGTGATGACAAGGGCATGGAGCATTGAGATGAGAAGGCCATGGAAAATTCTGATGACATGCGTCATGGAGATTTGTGATGACAAGGGCATGGAGCATTGTGATTTCAGGGGTCTTGAGAATTGTGATGACAATTGTCATGGAACCATGTGATGACTAGGCCGTGGAACATTGTGATGGCGGGGGTCATGGTGCATTGTTATGAAAGGGGTAATGGAGCATTGTGATGAGAAGGGCATGGAATATTTGTCTGAAATATTTTATGGATTATTGTGATGTGAGTGGTCATGGAGCACTGTGATGACAAGGGTACGGAACACTATGATACATGGGTCATGCAGGATTGTAATGACAAGGGCATGGAGCATTGTGATGAGAACGGCATCGAGCATTGTGATGACAAGTATCATGGAGCTTTCTGATGACAAGGGCATTGAGCAATGTTATGAGAAGGTTCGTGGAGCATTGTGAAGACGATGACATGGAGCATTGTGATGCCAAGGGTCATGGAGGAGTCTGATGACAAGTGTCAAGGAGCACTGTGATGACAAGTGTCATGGAGGATTCCGATGACAAAGGTAATGGAGCATTGAGATGACAAAGTCTTGGAGCATTGTGATGACAAGGGTCATGGAGCATTTTGATGAGAAAGGCATAGAGCATTGTGATGACAAGGGTCAAAGAGCATTGTGATGAAAATTTCATGGAGCATTGTGGATAAAAATGTCACAGAGACTGTTGATGACGAGGGCATGGACCATTTTGATGACAAAGGTCATGAAGCATTGTGATGACTGGAGTCATGGAGCATTGTGAAGACTGGGTTCATGGAGCATTGTGATAACAAGGGCATGGAGCATAGTGATGACAACGGCATGGAACTTTGGTCTAAGTTTCATGGATTATTGCGATGACAGTTGGAATGGTGCATTCTGATGAAAAGGGCATGAAGCATTGTGATGACCAGATCATGCAGTATTGTGAAGACAGGTGTCAGGGAGCATTGTGATGACATATGTAATGGCCCATTGTGATGACAATGGCATGGAGCATTGTGATGCCAAGTGTCATGGAGGATTCTGATGACAAAGGTAATGGAGCATTGTGATGACAAGGGTCAGGGAGCATTGTGCTGAAAAGTGCATGGAGAATTGTGATGACAAGGGTCAGGGAGCATTGTGCTGAAAAGTGCATGGAGAATTGTGATGACAAGGGTCATGGAGCATTCTGATGACAAGTTTGTGGAGTATTTTGATTACAATGGCATGGAGCATTGTGATGAAAACAGCATGGGGATTTGTGAGGAAAAAGGCATGGAGACTTTTCGTTACAGGGATCAAGGAGCATTCTGATGACAAGTGTCAGGGAGCATTGTCATGACATGTATATTGAGAATTGTGATGTCAATTGTCATGGAGCATTTTGATGTAAAGGGCATGGAGTATTGTGATGACAGGCATCATGGAGAGTTGTGATGACAACTATAATGGAACACTGTGATCACAAGGTTTTGGAGCATTGTGATGACAGAGGTCATGGATTATTTTGATTTCAAGGAGCATGGAGCATTGTGATGACAAACGAATGAAGCAATGTGATCCCAAGGTTCATGGAGGATTGTGATGACAATGGAAATGGAGTATTGTGATGACAAGCGCACCGAGCATTGTAATGACAAGGTCATATAGAATTTTGCTGACAAAGGCATGGAGCATTGTGATGACATGTGTCGTGGAGCACTGTGATGACAAGCGTCACGGAGCATTGTGAATACAGGGGTCATGGAGCGTTGGGATGACAAGGGCATAGATCATTGTGATGACAAGAATCCCGGATCATTGTTTTGTCAGGTGTCATAGAATGTTGTGATGACAGTGGTCATGGAGCATTGTGATGATATTGGTCATGGAGCATTGCGATGACAAGCGAATGGAGCATGTTGATGACAAAGTCCTGGAGCATTGTGATGAGAAGACCATGTTGACTTTTGATGAGAAGTCTCATGGAGCATTCTGTTGAAAAGGGGCATGGAGCATTGTGATTACAGGGGTCTTGGAGCATTGTGATGACAAGGGCATGGATCATGGTGATGAGAAGGCCATGGAGCATTCTGATGACATGCATCCTGGAGCTTTGTGATGACAAGGGCATGGAGCATTGTGATTACAAGGGTCTTGGAGCATTGTGATGAAAAGGGCATGGATCATTGTGATGAAAAAGGCATGGAGCCTTGTCATGACAGGGTTCAAGGAGCATATTGACGACAAGTGTCAGGGAGCATTGTGATGGCAAGTGTATTGAGAATTGTGATGACATAGTTCATAGAGCATTGTGATGAGAAGGCCATGGATAATTGTGATGATGAGCGTCATGGGTTTTTGTGATGATAAGTGTTATGGAACATTGTGATCACAAGGGTTCGGAGTATTCTGATGACAGAGGTCATGGAGCATTTTGATTTCATTGTGATGACAATAGCCTGAAGCATTATGATGATGGGCATGCTGTATTGTGATGACAGGGTTCATGGAGCATTGAGATGAAAATTGGCATGGAACACTGTGATTACAAGGCTCTTGGAGCATTGTGATGACATGAGCATGGAGCATTGTGATAAGAAGGCCATGGAACTTTCTGATGACATGCGTCATGGAGCTTTGTGATGACAAGGGCATGGAGCATTGTGATTTCAGGGGTCTTGAGCATTGTGATGACAATTTTCATGGAACCATGTGATGACTAGGCCGTGGAACATTGTGATGGCGGGGGTCATGGTGCATTGTTATGAAAGGGGTAATGGAGCATTGTGATGAGAAGGGAATGGAATATAGGTCTGAAATGTTTCATGGATTATTGTGATGAGAGTGGGCATGGAGCATTGTGATGACAAGGGTACGGAACTCTATGATACATGGGTCATGCAGGATTGTAATGACAAGCGCATGGAACATTGTGATGAGAAGGGCATCGTGCATTGTGATGACAATTGTCATGGAGCTTTGTGATGACAGGGGCATCGAGCAATGTTATGAGAGTGTTCATGGAGCATTGTGATGACAATTACATGGAGCATTGTGATGCCAACGGTCATGGAGCTTTGTGATTACAAGTCATGGAGCATTTTGATGACAAGGGCATGGTGCATTGTTATGAGAAGGGCAGGGAGCATTTTGATAACCGGGTCATGAAGCAATTTGATGAAATTGTAATGGAACATTTTGATGGCAGGGGTTATAGAACATTGTGATGTCAGGGGTCTTGGAGCTTTGGGATGAAAAGGGTCATGGAGCGTACTGATGACAGGGGTCATGGAACATTGTGATGTCAGGGGTCATGGAACATCGTGATTACAGGGGTGAGGGAGTATTGAGATGACTAGTGATGGAACACTGCGATATCTCTGGTGAGAGAGCATTTTGATGAGAATTGCATGGAGCGTTGTGATTTCAATGTTTATGGAGCATTGCAATGAAAGTGTTGTGGACCTTTGTGATGAAATGCGCATGGCACATTGTGATGACAATGGTCATGGAGCATTGTTCTGACAAAGACATGGAGCATTGTGATGACAAGTGTCAAAGAGAATTGTGAAGAAAAGTTCACGGAGCATTGTGGTTACAAAGGTCACAGAGCCTTGTGATGAGTCGGGCATGGACCATTGTGATGACAAACGTTATGAAACATTGAGATGACTGGAGTCACGGAGCATTGTGATGACGAGAGTCATGGAGCATTGTGATGACATGTGTCATGGAGCATTGTGCTGACAAGCTCATGGAGCATTGGGATGACAAGGGTCATGGAGCATTTTGCTGAGAAAGGCATAGAGCATTGTGATGACAAGGGTCAAAGAGCATTGGGATGAAAAGTTCATGGAGCACTGTGGTTAAAATGGTCACAGAGACTGTTGATGACGAGGGCATGGACCATTGTGATGACAAATGCGATGAAGCCCTGTGATGACTGGAGTCACGGAGCATTGTGATGACAGTGGTCATGAAGCATTGTGATAACAAGGGCATGGAGCATTGTGATGACAAGGGCATGGAACATTGGTCTAATATGTTTCATGGATTATTGCGATGACATTTGGAATGGGGCATTGTGATTACAAGGGCATGGAGAATTGTGATGCCAATTGTCATGTAGGATTCTGCTGTCAAAGATAATTGAGCATTGTGATGAATATGGCTTGGAGCATTGTGATGACAAGGGTCAGGGAGCATTTTGCTGACAAGTGCATGGAGATTTGTGATGACAAGGGTCATGGAACATTCTGATGACAAGCTTGTGGAGTATTTTGATGACAATGGCATGGAGCATTGTGATGAAAATGGCATGGGGCATTGTGATGAAAAAGGCATGGAGCCTTTTCGTGACAGGGTTCAAGGAGCATTCTGATAACAAGTGTCAGGGAGCATTGTGATGACAAGTGTATTGAGAATTGTGATGACAAATGTCATGGAGCATTTTGATGAAAAGGACATGGAGTATTGTGATGACAGGCAGCATGGATCGTTGTGATGACAAGTGTTATGGAATATTGTGATCACAAGGGCATGGAACATTGTGATGACAGGGGTCATGTATCATTTTGATTTCAAGGAGCATGGGGCATTGTGATGACAAGGGCATGAAGCAATGTGATCCCAAGGTTCATGGAGGGTTGTGATGATAATGGTAGTGGAGTATTGGGATGACAAGCACACAGAGCATTGTAATGAGAAGGTCATGAAGCATTTTGCTGACAAAGGCCTGGAGCATTGTGATGACAGGTGTCATGGAGCACTGTGATGACAAGCGTCACGGAGCATTGTGAATACAGGGGTCATGGAGCATTGGGATGACTAGGGAATGGAACACTGTGATGAAAAGAGTCCCGGATCATTGTGCTGACAGGTGTCATGGAGTGTTGTGATGACAGTAGTCATGGAGAATTGTGATGATATTGCTCATGGAGCATTGCGATGACAAGCGAATGGAGCATGGTGATGATAAAGTCCTGGAACATTTTGATGAGAAGACCATGGAGACTTTTGATGAGAAGTCTCATGGAGCATTCTGTTGAAAAGGGGCATGGAGCATTGTGATAACAGGGGTCTTGGAGCATTGTGATGACAAGGGCATGGATCATGGTGATGAGAAGGCCATGGAGCATTCTGAAGACATGCGTCCAGGAGCTTTGTGATGACAAAGGCATGCAGCATTGTGATTAAAGGGGTCTTGGAGCTTTGTGATGAAAAGGGCATGGATCATTGTGATGAAAAAGGCATGGAGCCTTGTCATGACAGGTTTCAAGGAGCATACTGAAGACAAGTGTCAGGGAGCATTTTGATGACAACTGTATTGAGCATTGTGATGACAAAAGTCATAGAGCACTGTGATGAGAAGGCCATAGATAAATGTGATGATGAGTGTCATGGGGTGTTGTGATGATAAGTGTTATGGAACATTGTGATCACAAGGGTTCGGAGTATTATGATGACAGGTGTCATGGAGCATTTTGATTTCATTGTGATGACAATAGCCTGAAGCATTATGATGATGGGTATGGTGCATTGTGATGACAGGGTTCATGGAGCATTGATATGAAAAGGGGCATGGAGCATTGTGATTACAATGGTCTTGGAACATTGTGATGACAAGGGCATGGAGCATTGAGATGAGAAGGCCATGGAACATTCTGATGACATGTGTCATGGAGCTTTGTGATGACAAGGGCATGGAGCATTGTGATTTCAGGGGTCTTGAGAATTGTGATGACAATTGTCATGGAACCATGTGATGACTAGGCCGTGGAACATTGTGATGGCGGGGGTCATGGTGCATTGTTATGAAAGGGGTAATGGAGCATTGTGATGAGAAGGGCATGGAATATTGGTCTGAAATATTTCATGGATTATTGTGATGTGAGTGGTCTTGGAGCACTGTGATGACAAGGGTACGGAACACTATGATACATGGGTCATGCAGGATTGTAATGACAAGGGCATGGAGCATTGTGATGAGAAGGGCATCGAGCATTGTGATGACAAGTTGCATGGAGCTTTGTGATGACAAGAGCATTGAGCAATGTGATGAGAGCATTCAAGGAGCATTGTGATGACAATGACATGGAGCATTGTGATGCCAAGGCTCATGGAGATTTGTCATGACAAGTCTTGGAGCATTTTGATGACAAGGGCACGGTGCACTGTGATTAGAAGGGCAGGGAGCATTTTGATGACCGGGTCATGCAGCAATTTGATGAAATGTGTAATGGAACATTTTGATGGCAGAGGTTATAGAACAATGTGATGTCAGTGGTCTTGGAGCTTTGGAATGAAAATGGTCATGGAGTATTTTGATGACAGCGGTTATGGAACATTGTGATGTCAGGGGTCATCGAACAATGTGATGATAAGTGCATGTAGCATTGTGATGACAGGAGTCATGGAACATTGTGATAACAGGGTTGAGGGATTATTGTGACGAATAGTGATGTAACATTGTGATATCTGTGGGGAGAGAGCAATTTGATGAGAAGTGCATGGAGCATTGTGATGACAAGGTTTATGGAGCATTGTGATAAAAAGATTGTGGAACACTGTGATGACAAGTGCATGGTGCATTGTGATGACATGTGTCATGGAGCATTGTTCTGACAAAGACATGCAGCATTGTGTTGACAAGTGTCACAGAGAATTGTGATGAAAAGTTCATTGAGCATTGTGGTTACAAAGGTCACAGAGCCTTGTGATGAGTCGGGCATGGAACATTGTGATGAGTCGGGCATAGAACATTGTGATAACAAACGTTATGAAGCATTGTGATGACTGGAGTCACGGAGCACTGTGATGACAGGGGTCATGGAGCATTGTGAGGACAAGGACATGGAGCATTGTGATGACAGGGGCATGGAGCATTGGTCTGACAAGTTTCATAGATTATTGTGATGACAGTGGGCATGCTGCATTGTGATGACAAGGGCATGGAGCATTGTGATGAGAAGGTCATGGAGTATTGTGAAGACAGGTGTCAGGGAGCATTGTGATGACCTATGTCATGGTCCATTGCGATGACAATGGCATGGAGCATTGTGATGCCAAATGTAATGGAGGATTGTGATGACAAATATAATGGAGCATTGTGATGACTAGGGCTTGGAGCATTATGATGACAAGGGCCATTGAAAGTTTTCATGACAAAGTCGTCAAGCATTGTGATGACAAGGTCCTGGAGCATTGTAATGACAAAACCATGGAGCCCTGTGATGAGAATTCTCATGGAGCATACTGATGAAAAGGGGCATAGAGCATTGTGATTACAGGAGTCTTGGAACATTGTGATGAAAAGGGCATGGAACATTGTGAGGAGAAGTCCAAGGAGCATTCTGATGGCATGCGTCATTGAGCTTTGTGATGACAAGGGCATGGAGCATTGTGATTACATGGGTCTTGGAGCATTGTGATGAAAAAGGCATGGATCATTGTGATGAAAAT
This sequence comes from Mesoplodon mirus, assembly GCF_964341445.2. Classification (NCBI taxonomy): domain Eukaryota; kingdom Metazoa; phylum Chordata; class Mammalia; order Artiodactyla; family Ziphiidae; genus Mesoplodon; species Mesoplodon mirus. Next base: position 47,381 of record NW_028294985.1, on the reverse strand, counting down.
GGCATGGAACCTTGTCATGACAGGGTTCAAGGAGCATACAGACAACAAGTGTCAGGGAGCATTTTGATGACAAGTGTATTGAGCATAGTGATGACAAAGGTCATGGAGCATTGTGATGAGAAGACCATGGATAATTGTGATGACGAGCGTCATGGGGCATTGTGATGACAAGTGTTATGGAATATTGTGATCACAAGGGTTTGGAGCATTGTTATGACAGAGGTCATGGAGCATTTTGATTTCATTGTGATGACAATAGCATGAAGCATTATGATGATGGGCATGGTGCATTGTGATGACAGGGTTCATGGATCATTGAGATGAAAAGGGGCATAGAGCATTGTGATTACAGGGATCTTGGAGCATTGTGATGAGAAGGGTCATGGAGCCTTGTGATGACAAGGCCATGGAACATCGTGATGGCAGGGGTCATGGAGTATTGTTATGACAGGGGTAAAGGAGCATTGTGATGGCAAGAGCATGGAACATGGTGATGAGAAGGCCATGGAGCATTCTGATGACATGTGTCATGGAGCTTTCTGATGACAAGGACATGGAGAAATTTGATGAGAGTGTTCATGGAGCATTGTGATGACAAGGACATGGAGCATTGTGATGCCAAGGGTCATGGAGCATTGTGATGACAATGACATGGAGCATTGTGATGCCAAGGGTCATGGATCATTATGATGACAAAGGTCATGGAGCATTTTGATGGCAAGTGCGTTGTGCATTGTGATGAGAAGGGCAGGGAGCATTGTGATGACAGGGTCATGGAGCAATTTGATGAAATGTGTCATGGAACATTTTGATGACAGGTGTTATGGAACATTGTGATGTCAGGGGTCATGGAGCATTTGGATGAAAATGGTCATGGAGCATTTTGATGACAGATGTTATGGAACATTGTGATGTCAGGGGTCATTGAACATTGTGATGATAAGTGCATGTAGCATTGTGATGACAGGAGTCATGGAAAATTGTGATGAGAGGGATGAGGGAGTACTGTGACAAATAGTGATGTAGCATTGTGATATCAGTCGTGAGAGAGCATTTTGATGAGATGTGCATGGAGCATTGTGATGACAAGATTGTGGAGCACTGTGATGACAAGCGCATGGTTCATCGTGATGACATGTGTCATGGAGCATTGTGTTGACAAGTGCAAGGAGCATTGTGATGACAAGGGTCATGGAGCATTGTGCTGAGAAAGGCATAGAGCATTTTGATGACAAGGGTCAAAGAGCATTGTGATGAAAATTCATGGAGCATTGTTGTTAAAAAGGTCACAGAGACAGTTGATGACGAGGACATGGACCATTGTGATGAGAAAGTTCATGAAGCACTGTGATGACTGGAGTCACGGAGCATTGTGATGACAGGGGTCATGGAGCATTGTGATAACAAGGGCATGAAGCATGGTGATGACAAGGGCACTGAACATTGGTCTAATAAGTTTCATGAATTATTGCGATGAGAGTTGGAATGGCGCATTCTGATGACAAGGGCATGGATCATTGTGATGACCAGGTCATGCAGTATTGTGAAGACAGGTGTCAGGGAGCATTGTGATGACATATGTCATGGCCCATTGTGATGACAATGACATGGAGCATTGTGATGCAAAGTGTCATGGAGGATTCTGATGACAAAGGTAATGGAGCTTTGTGATGACAATGGCTTGGAGCATTGTGATGACAAGGGTCAGGGAGCATTGTGCTGACAAGTGCATGGAGATGTGTGATAACACGGGTCATCGAACATTCTGATGACAAGCTTGTGGAGTATTTTGATGACAATGACATGGAGCACTGTGATGTAAATGGCATGAGGCATTGTGATGAAAATGGCATGGAGCCTTTTCGTGACAGTGTTCAAGGAGCATTCTGATGACAAGTGTCAGGGAACATTGTGATGACAAGTGTATTGAGAATTGTGATGACAAAGGTCATGGAGCATTTTGATGAAAAGGGCATGGAGTATTGTGATGACAGGCATCATGGAGCATTGTGATGACAAGTGTTATGGAACATTGTGATCACAAGAGCTTGGAGAACTGTGATGACAGAGGTCATGGATCATTTTGATTTCAAGGAGCATGGGGCATTGTGATGACAAGGGCATGAAGCAATGTGATCCCAAGGTTCATGGAGGGTTGTGATGACAATGGTAATGGAGTATTGTGATGACAAGCACATAGAGCATTGTAATGACAAGGTCATGAAGCATTTTGCTGACAAAGGCATGGAGCATTGTGGTGACAGGTGTCATGGAGCACTGTGATGACAAGCGTCATGGAGCATTGTGAATACAGGGGTTATGGTTCATTGGGATGACAAGGGCATGGATCATTGAGATGACAAGTGTCCTGGAGCATTGTGATGACTAGGGAATGGAACACTGTGATGAAAAGAGTCCCGGATCATTGTGCTGTCAGGTGTCATGGAGTGTTGTGATGAGAGTGGTCATTGAGAATTGTGATGATATTGGTCATGGAGCATTGCGATGACAAGCGAATGGAGCATGGTGATGACAAAGTCCGGGAACATTTTGATGAGAAGACCATGGAGACATTTGATGAGAAGTCTCATGGAGCATTCTGTTGAAAAGGGGCATGGAGCATTGTGATTACAGGGGTCTTGGAGCATTGTGATGACAAGGGCATGGATCATGGTGATGAGAAGGCCATGGAGCATTCTGATGACATGCGTCCAGGAGCTTTGTGATGACAAGGGCATGGAGCATTGTGATTAAAGGGGTCTTGGAGCATTGTGATGAAAAGGGCATGGATCATTGTGATGAAAAGTCATGGAGCCTTGTCATGACAGGTTTCAAGGAGCATACTGAAGACAAGTGTCAGGGAGCATTGTGATGACAAGTGTATTGAGCATTGTGATGACAAAAATCATAGAGCACTGTGATGAGAAGGCCATCGATAATTGTGATGCTGAGCGTCATGGGGTGTTCTGATGATAAGTGTAATGGAACATTGTGATCACAAGGGTTCGGAGTATTATGATGACAGAGGTCATGGAGCATTTTGATTTCATTGTGATGACAATAACCTGAAGCATTATGATGATGGGTATGGTGCATTGTGATGACAGGGTTCGTGGAGCATTGATATGAAATGGGGCATGGAGCATTGTGATTACAATGGTCTTGGAGCATTGTGATGACAAGGGCATGGAGCATTGAGATGAGAAGGCCATGGAAAATTCTGATGACATGCGTCATGGAGATTTGTGATGACAAGGGCATGGAGCATTGTGATTTCAGGGGTCTTGAGAATTGTGATGACAATTGTCATGGAACCATGTGATGACTAGGCCGTGGAACATTGTGATGGCGGGGGTCATGGTGCATTGTTATGAAAGGGGTAATGGAGCATTGTGATGAGAAGGGCATGGAATATTTGTCTGAAATATTTTATGGATTATTGTGATGTGAGTGGTCATGGAGCACTGTGATGACAAGGGTACGGAACACTATGATACATGGGTCATGCAGGATTGTAATGACAAGGGCATGGAGCATTGTGATGAGAACGGCATCGAGCATTGTGATGACAAGTATCATGGAGCTTTCTGATGACAAGGGCATTGAGCAATGTTATGAGAAGGTTCGTGGAGCATTGTGAAGACGATGACATGGAGCATTGTGATGCCAAGGGTCATGGAGGAGTCTGATGACAAGTGTCAAGGAGCACTGTGATGACAAGTGTCATGGAGGATTCCGATGACAAAGGTAATGGAGCATTGAGATGACAAAGTCTTGGAGCATTGTGATGACAAGGGTCATGGAGCATTTTGATGAGAAAGGCATAGAGCATTGTGATGACAAGGGTCAAAGAGCATTGTGATGAAAATTTCATGGAGCATTGTGGATAAAAATGTCACAGAGACTGTTGATGACGAGGGCATGGACCATTTTGATGACAAAGGTCATGAAGCATTGTGATGACTGGAGTCATGGAGCATTGTGAAGACTGGGTTCATGGAGCATTGTGATAACAAGGGCATGGAGCATAGTGATGACAACGGCATGGAACTTTGGTCTAAGTTTCATGGATTATTGCGATGACAGTTGGAATGGTGCATTCTGATGAAAAGGGCATGAAGCATTGTGATGACCAGATCATGCAGTATTGTGAAGACAGGTGTCAGGGAGCATTGTGATGACATATGTAATGGCCCATTGTGATGACAATGGCATGGAGCATTGTGATGCCAAGTGTCATGGAGGATTCTGATGACAAAGGTAATGGAGCATTGTGATGACAAGGGTCAGGGAGCATTGTGCTGAAAAGTGCATGGAGAATTGTGATGACAAGGGTCAGGGAGCATTGTGCTGAAAAGTGCATGGAGAATTGTGATGACAAGGGTCATGGAGCATTCTGATGACAAGTTTGTGGAGTATTTTGATTACAATGGCATGGAGCATTGTGATGAAAACAGCATGGGGATTTGTGAGGAAAAAGGCATGGAGACTTTTCGTTACAGGGATCAAGGAGCATTCTGATGACAAGTGTCAGGGAGCATTGTCATGACATGTATATTGAGAATTGTGATGTCAATTGTCATGGAGCATTTTGATGTAAAGGGCATGGAGTATTGTGATGACAGGCATCATGGAGAGTTGTGATGACAACTATAATGGAACACTGTGATCACAAGGTTTTGGAGCATTGTGATGACAGAGGTCATGGATTATTTTGATTTCAAGGAGCATGGAGCATTGTGATGACAAACGAATGAAGCAATGTGATCCCAAGGTTCATGGAGGATTGTGATGACAATGGAAATGGAGTATTGTGATGACAAGCGCACCGAGCATTGTAATGACAAGGTCATATAGAATTTTGCTGACAAAGGCATGGAGCATTGTGATGACATGTGTCGTGGAGCACTGTGATGACAAGCGTCACGGAGCATTGTGAATACAGGGGTCATGGAGCGTTGGGATGACAAGGGCATAGATCATTGTGATGACAAGAATCCCGGATCATTGTTTTGTCAGGTGTCATAGAATGTTGTGATGACAGTGGTCATGGAGCATTGTGATGATATTGGTCATGGAGCATTGCGATGACAAGCGAATGGAGCATGTTGATGACAAAGTCCTGGAGCATTGTGATGAGAAGACCATGTTGACTTTTGATGAGAAGTCTCATGGAGCATTCTGTTGAAAAGGGGCATGGAGCATTGTGATTACAGGGGTCTTGGAGCATTGTGATGACAAGGGCATGGATCATGGTGATGAGAAGGCCATGGAGCATTCTGATGACATGCATCCTGGAGCTTTGTGATGACAAGGGCATGGAGCATTGTGATTACAAGGGTCTTGGAGCATTGTGATGAAAAGGGCATGGATCATTGTGATGAAAAAGGCATGGAGCCTTGTCATGACAGGGTTCAAGGAGCATATTGACGACAAGTGTCAGGGAGCATTGTGATGGCAAGTGTATTGAGAATTGTGATGACATAGTTCATAGAGCATTGTGATGAGAAGGCCATGGATAATTGTGATGATGAGCGTCATGGGTTTTTGTGATGATAAGTGTTATGGAACATTGTGATCACAAGGGTTCGGAGTATTCTGATGACAGAGGTCATGGAGCATTTTGATTTCATTGTGATGACAATAGCCTGAAGCATTATGATGATGGGCATGCTGTATTGTGATGACAGGGTTCATGGAGCATTGAGATGAAAATTGGCATGGAACACTGTGATTACAAGGCTCTTGGAGCATTGTGATGACATGAGCATGGAGCATTGTGATAAGAAGGCCATGGAACTTTCTGATGACATGCGTCATGGAGCTTTGTGATGACAAGGGCATGGAGCATTGTGATTTCAGGGGTCTTGAGCATTGTGATGACAATTTTCATGGAACCATGTGATGACTAGGCCGTGGAACATTGTGATGGCGGGGGTCATGGTGCATTGTTATGAAAGGGGTAATGGAGCATTGTGATGAGAAGGGAATGGAATATAGGTCTGAAATGTTTCATGGATTATTGTGATGAGAGTGGGCATGGAGCATTGTGATGACAAGGGTACGGAACTCTATGATACATGGGTCATGCAGGATTGTAATGACAAGCGCATGGAACATTGTGATGAGAAGGGCATCGTGCATTGTGATGACAATTGTCATGGAGCTTTGTGATGACGGGGCATCGAGCAATGTTATGAGAGTGTTCATGGAGCATTGTGATGACAATTACATGGAGCATTGTGATGCCAACGGTCATGGAGCTTTGTGATTACAAGTCATGGAGCATTTTGATGACAAGGGCATGGTGCATTGTTATGAGAAGGGCAGGGAGCATTTTGATAACCGGGTCATGAAGCAATTTGATGAAATTGTAATGGAACATTTTGATGGCAGGGGTTATAGAACATTGTGATGTCAGGGGTCTTGGAGCTTTGGGATGAAAAGGGTCATGGAGCGTACTGATGACAGGGGTCATGGAACATTGTGATGTCAGGGGTCATGGAACATCGTGATTACAGGGGTGAGGGAGTATTGAGATGACTAGTGATGGAACACTGCGATATCTCTGGTGAGAGAGCATTTTGATGAGAATTGCATGGAGCGTTGTGATTTCAATGTTTATGGAGCATTGCAATGAAAGTGTTGTGGACCTTTGTGATGAAATGCGCATGGCACATTGTGATGACAATGGTCATGGAGCATTGTTCTGACAAAGACATGGAGCATTGTGATGACAAGTGTCAAAGAGAATTGTGAAGAAAAGTTCACGGAGCATTGTGGTTACAAAGGTCACAGAGCCTTGTGATGAGTCGGGCATGGACCATTGTGATGACAAACGTTATGAAACATTGAGATGACTGGAGTCACGGAGCATTGTGATGACGAGAGTCATGGAGCATTGTGATGACATGTGTCATGGAGCATTGTGCTGACAAGCTCATGGAGCACTGGGATGACAAGGGTCATGGAGCATTTTGCTGAGAAAGGCATAGAGCATTGTGATGACAAGGGTCAAAGAGCATTGGGATGAAAAGTTCATGGAGCACTGTGGTTAAAATGGTCACAGAGACTGTTGATGACGAGGGCATGGACCATTGTGATGACAAATGCGATGAAGCCCTGTGATGACTGGAGTCACGGAGCATTGTGATGACAGTGGTCATGAAGCATTGTGATAACAAGGGCATGGAGCATTGTGATGACAAGGGCATGGAACATTGGTCTAATATGTTTCATGGATTATTGCGATGACATTTGGAATGGGGCATTGTGATTACAAGGGCATGGAGAATTGTGATGCCAATTGTCATGTAGGATTCTGCTGTCAAAGATAATTGAGCATTGTGATGAATATGGCTTGGAGCATTGTGATGACAAGGGTCAGGGAGCATTTTGCTGACAAGTGCATGGAGATTTGTGATGACAAGGGTCATGGAACATTCTGATGACAAGCTTGTGGAGTATTTTGATGACAATGGCATGGAGCATTGTGATGAAAATGGCATGGGGCATTGTGATGAAAAAGGCATGGAGCCTTTTCGTGACAGGGTTCAAGGAGCATTCTGATAACAAGTGTCAGGGAGCATTGTGATGACAAGTGTATTGAGAATTGTGATGACAAATGTCATGGAGCATTTTGATGAAAAGGACATGGAGTATTGTGATGACAGGCATCATGGATCGTTGTGATGACAAGTGTTATGGAATATTGTGATCACAAGGGCATGGAACATTGTGATGACAGGGGTCATGTATCATTTTGATTTCAAGGAGCATGGGGCATTGTGATGACAAGGGCATGAAGCAATGTGATCCCAAGGTTCATGGAGGGTTGTGATGACAATGGTAATGGAGTATTGGGATGACAAGCACACAGAGAATTGTAATGAGAAGGTCATGAAGCATTTTGCTGACAAAGGCCTGGAGCATTGTGATGACAGGTGTCATGGAGCACTGTGATGACAAGCGTCACGGAGCATTGTGAATACAGGGGTCATGGAGCATTGGGATGACTAGGGAATGGAACACTGTGATGAAAAGAGTCCCGGATCATTGTGCTGACAGGTGTCATGGAGTGTTGTGATGACAGTAGTCATGGAGAATTGTGATGATATTGCTCATGGAGCATTGCGATGACAAGCGAATGGAGCATGGTGATGATAAAGTCCTGGAACATTTTGATGAGAAGACCATGGAGACTTTTGATGAGAAGTCTCATGGAGCATTCTGTTGAAAAGGGGCATGGAGCATTGTGATAACAGGGGTCTTGGAGCATTGTGATGACAAGGGCATGGATCATGGTGATGAGAAGGCCATGGAGCATTCTGATGACATGCGTCCAGGAGCTTTGTGATGACAAAGGCATGCAGCATTGTGATTAAAGGGGTCTTGGAGCTTTGTGATGAAAAGGGCATGGATCATTGTGATGAAAAAGGCATGGAGCCTTGTCATGACAGGTTTCAAGGAGCATACTGAAGACAAGTGTCAGGGAGCATTTTGATGACAACTGTATTGAGCATTGTGATGACAAAAGTCATAGAGCACTGTGATGAGAAGGCCATAGATAAATGTGATGATGAGTGTCATGGGGTGTTGTGATGATAAGTGTTATGGAACATTGTGATCACAAGGGTTCGGAGTATTATGATGACAGGTGTCATGGAGCATTTTGATTTCATTGTGATGACAATAGCCTGAAGCATTATGATGATGGGTATGGTGCATTGTGATGACAGGGTTCATGGAGCATTGATATGAAAAGGGGCATGGAGCATTGTGATTACAATGGTCTTGGAACATTGTGATGACAAGGGCATGGAGCATTGAGATGAGAAGGCCATGGAACATTCTGATGACATGCGTCATGGAGATTTGTGATGACAAGGGCATGGAGCATTGTGATTTCAGGGGTCTTGAGAATTGTGATGACAATTGTCATGGAACCATGTGATGACTAGGCCGTGGAACATTGTGATGGCGGGGGTCATGGTGCATTGTTATGAAAGGGGTAATGGAGCATTGTGATGAGAAGGGCATGGAATATTGGTCTGAAATATTTCATGGATTATTGTGATGTGAGTGGTCTTGGAGCACTGTGATGACAAGGGTACGGAACACTATGATACATGGGTCATGCAGGATTGTAATGACAAGGGCATGGAGCATTGTGATGAGAAGGGCATCGAGCATTGTGATGACAAGTTGCATGGAGCTTTGTGATGACAAGAGCATTGAGCAATGTGATGAGAGCATTCAAGGAGCATTGTGATGACAATGACATGGAGCATTGTGATGCCAAGGCTCATGGAGATTTGTCATGACAAGTCTTGGAGCATTTTGATGACAAGGGCACGGTGCACTGTGATTAGAAGGGCAGGGAGCATTTTGATGACCGGGTCATGCAGCAATTTGATGAAATGTGTAATGGAACATTTTGATGGCAGAGGTTATAGAACAATGTGATGTCAGTGGTCTTGGAGCTTTGGAATGAAAATGGTCATGGAGTATTTTGATGACAGCGGTTATGGAACATTGTGATGTCAGGGGTCATCGAACAATGTGATGATAAGTGCATGTAGCATTGTGATGACAGGAGTCATGGAACATTGTGATAACAGGGTTGAGGGATTATTGTGACGAATAGTGATGTAACATTGTGATATCTGTGGGGAGAGAGCAATTTGATGAGAAGTGCATGGAGCATTGTGATGACAAGGTTTATGGAGCATTGTGATAAAAAGATTGTGGAACACTGTGATGACAAGTGCATGGTGCATTGTGATGACATGTGTCATGGAGCATTGTTCTGACAAAGACATGCAGCATTGTGTTGACAAGTGTCACAGAGAATTGTGATGAAAAGTTCATTGAGCATTGTGGTTACAAAGGTCACAGAGCCTTGTGATGAGTCGGGCATGGAACATTGTGATGAGTCGGGCATAGAACATTGTGATAACAAACGTTATGAAGCATTGTGATGACTGGAGTCACGGAGCACTGTGATGACAGGGGTCATGGAGCATTGTGAGGACAAGGACATGGAGCATTGTGATGACAGGGGCATGGAGCATTGGTCTGACAAGTTTCATAGATTATTGTGATGACAGTGGGCATGCTGCATTGTGATGACAAGGGCATGGAGCATTGTGATGAGAAGGTCATGGAGTATTGTGAAGACAGGTGTCAGGGAGCATTGTGATGACCTATGTCATGGTCCATTGCGATGACAATGGCATGGAGCATTGTGATGCCAAATGTAATGGAGGATTGTGATGACAAATATAATGGAGCATTGTGATGACTAGGGCTTGGAGCATTATGATGACAAGGGCCATTGAAAGTTTTCATGACAAAGTCGTCAAGCATTGTGATGACAAGGTCCTGGAGCATTGTAATGACAAAACCATGGAGCCCTGTGATGAGAATTCTCATGGAGCATACTGATGAAAAGGGGCATAGAGCATTGTGATTACAGGAGTCTTGGAACATTGTGATGAAAAGGGCATGGAACATTGTGAGGAGAAGTCCAAGGAGCATTCTGATGGCATGCGTCATTGAGCTTTGTGATGACAAGGGCATGGAGCATTGTGATTACATGGGTCTTGGAGCATTGTGATGAAAAAGGCATGGATCATTGTGATGAAAATGGCATGGAACCTTGTCATGACAGGGTTCAAGGAGCATACAGACAACAAGTGTCAGGGAGCATTTTGATGACAAGTGTATTGAGCATAGTGATGACAAAGGTCATGGAGCATTGTGATGAGAAGACCATGGATAATTGTGATGACGAGCGTCATGGGGCATTGTGATGACAAGTGTTATGGAATATTGTGATCACAAGGGTTTGGAGCATTGTTATGACAGAGGTCATGGAGCATTTTGATTTCATTGTGATGACAATAGCATGAAGCATTATGATGATGGGCATGGTGCATTGTGATGACAGGGTTCATGGATCATTGAGATGAAAAGGGGCATAGAGCATTGTGATTACAGGGATCTTGGAGCATTGTGATGAGAAGGGTCATGGAGCCTTGTGATGACAAGGCCATGGAACATCGTGATGGCAGGGGTCATGGAGTATTGTTATGACAGGGGTAAAGGAGCATTGTGATGGCAAGAGCATGGAACATGGTGATGAGAAGGCCATGGAGCATTCTGATGACATGTGTCATGGAGCTTTCTGATGACAAGGACATGGAGAAATTTGATGAGAGTGTTCATGGAGCATTGTGATGACAAGGACATGGAGCATTGTGATGCCAAGGGTCATGGAGCATTGTGATGACAATGACATGGAGCATTGTGATGCCAAGGGTCATGGATCATTATGATGACAAAGGTCATGGAGCATTTTGATGGCAAGTGCGTTGTGCATTGTGATGAGAAGGGCAGGGAGCATTGTGATGACAGGGTCATGGAGCAATTTGATGAAATGTGTCATGGAACATTTTGATGACAGGTGTTATGGAACATTGTGATGTCAGGGGTCATGGAGCATTTGGATGAAAATGGTCATGGAGCATTTTGATGACAGATGTTATGGAACATTGTGATGTCAGGGGTCATTGAACATTGTGATGATAAGTGCATGTAGCATTGTGATGACAGGAGTCATGGAAAATTGTGATGAGAGGGATGAGGGAGTACTGTGACAAATAGTGATGTAGCATTGTGATATCAGTCGTGAGAGAGCATTTTGATGAGATGTGCATGGAGCATTGTGATGACAAGATTGTGGAGCACTGTGATGACAAGCGCATGGTTCATCGTGATGACATGTGTCATGGAGCATTGTGTTGACAAGTGCAAGGAGCATTGTGATGACAAGGGTCATGGAGCATTGTGCTGAGAAAGGCATAGAGCATTTTGATGACAAGGGTCAAAGAGCATTGTGATGAAAATTCATGGAGCATTGTTGTTAAAAAGGTCACAGAGACAGTTGATGACGAGGACATGGACCATTGTGATGAGAAAGTTCATGAAGCACTGTGATGACTGGAGTCACGGAGCATTGTGATGACAGGGGTCATGGAGCATTGTGATAACAAGGGCATGAAGCATGGTGATGACAAGGGCACTGAACATTGGTCTAATAAGTTTCATGAATTATTGCGATGAGAGTTGGAATGGCGCATTCTGATGACAAGGGCATGGATCATTGTGATGACCAGGTCATGCAGTATTGTGAAGACAGGTGTCAGGGAGCATTGTGATGACATATGTCATGGCCCATTGTGATGACAATGACATGGAGCATTGTGATGCAAAGTGTCATGGAGGATTCTGATGACAAAGGTAATGGAGCTTTGTGATGACAATGGCTTGGAGCATTGTGATGACAAGGGTCAGGGAGCATTGTGCTGACAAGTGCATGGAGATGTGTGATAACACGGGTCATCGAACATTCTGATGACAAGCTTGTGGAGTATTTTGATGACAATGACATGGAGCACTGTGATGTAAATGGCATGAGGCATTGTGATGAAAATGGCATGGAGCCTTTTCGTGACAGTGTTCAAGGAGCATTCTGATGACAAGTGTCAGGGAACATTGTGATGACAAGTGTATTGAGAATTGTGATGACAAAGGTCATGGAGCATTTTGATGAAAAGGGCATGGAGTATTGTGATGACAGGCATCATGGAGCATTGTGATGACAAGTGTTATGGAACATTGTGATCACAAGAGCTTGGAGAACTGTGATGACAGAGGTCATGGATCATTTTGATTTCAAGGAGCATGGGGCATTGTGATGACAAGGGCATGAAGCAATGTGATCCCAAGGTTCATGGAGGGTTGTGATGACAATGGTAATGGAGTATTGTGATGACAAGCACATAGAGCATTGTAATGACAAGGTCATGAAGCATTTTGCTGACAAAGGCATGGAGCATTGTGGTGACAGGTGTCATGGAGCACTGTGATGACAAGCGTCATGGAGCATTGTGAATACAGGGGTTATGGTTCATTGGGATGACAAGGGCATGGATCATTGAGATGACAAGTGTCCTGGAGCATTGTGATGACTAGGGAATGGAACACTGTGATGAAAAGAGTCCCGGATCATTGTGCTGTCAGGTGTCATGGAGTGTTGTGATGAGAGTGGTCATTGAGAATTGTGATGATATTGGTCATGGAGCATTGCGATGACAAGCGAATGGAGCATGGTGATGACAAAGTCCGGGAACATTTTGATGAGAAGACCATGGAGACATTTGATGAGAAGTCTCATGGAGCATTCTGTTGAAAAGGGGCATGGAGCATTGTGATTACAGGGGTCTTGGAGCATTGTGATGACAAGGGCATGGATCATGGTGATGAGAAGGCCATGGAGCATTCTGATGACATGCGTCCAGGAGCTTTGTGATGACAAGGGCATGGAGCATTGTGATTAAAGGGGTCTTGGAGCATTGTGATGAAAAGGGCATGGATCATTGTGATGAAAAGTCATGGAGCCTTGTCATGACAGGTTTCAAGGAGCATACTGAAGACAAGTGTCAGGGAGCATTGTGATGACAAGTGTATTGAGCATTGTGATGACAAAAATCATAGAGCACTGTGATGAGAAGGCCATCGATAATTGTGATGCTGAGCGTCATGGGGTGTTCTGATGATAAGTGTAATGGAACATTGTGATCACAAGGGTTCGGAGTATTATGATGACAGAGGTCATGGAGCATTTTGATTTCATTGTGATGACAATAACCTGAAGCATTATGATGATGGGTATGGTGCATTGTGATGACAGGGTTCGTGGAGCATTGATATGAAATGGGGCATGGAGCATTGTGATTACAATGGTCTTGGAGCATTGTGATGACAAGGGCATGGAGCATTGAGATGAGAAGGCCATGGAAAATTCTGATGACATGCGTCATGGAGATTTGTGATGACAAGGGCATGGAGCATTGTGATTTCAGGGGTCTTGAGAATTGTGATGACAATTGTCATGGAACCATGTGATGACTAGGCCGTGGAACATTGTGATGGCGGGGGTCATGGTGCATTGTTATGAAAGGGGTAATGGAGCATTGTGATGAGAAGGGCATGGAATATTTGTCTGAAATATTTTATGGATTATTGTGATGTGAGTGGTCATGGAGCACTGTGATGACAAGGGTACGGAACACTATGATACATGGGTCATGCAGGATTGTAATGACAAGGGCATGGAGCATTGTGATGAGAACGGCATCGAGCATTGTGATGACAAGTATCATGGAGCTTTCTGATGACAAGGGCATTGAGCAATGTTATGAGAAGGTTCGTGGAGCATTGTGAAGACGATGACATGGAGCATTGTGATGCCAAGGGTCATGGAGGAGTCTGATGACAAGTGTCAAGGAGCACTGTGATGACAAGTGTCATGGAGGATTCCGATGACAAAGGTAATGGAGCATTGAGATGACAAAGTCTTGGAGCATTGTGATGACAAGGGTCATGGAGCATTTTGATGAGAAAGGCATAGAGCATTGTGATGACAAGGGTCAAAGAGCATTGTGATGAAAATTTCATGGAGCATTGTGGATAAAAATGTCACAGAGACTGTTGATGACGAGGGCATGGACCATTTTGATGACAAAGGTCATGAAGCATTGTGATGACTGGAGTCATGGAGCATTGTGAAGACTGGGTTCATGGAGCATTGTGATAACAAGGGCATGGAGCATAGTGATGACAACGGCATGGAACTTTGGTCTAAGTTTCATGGATTATTGCGATGACAGTTGGAATGGTGCATTCTGATGAAAAGGGCATGAAGCATTGTGATGACCAGATCATGCAGTATTGTGAAGACAGGTGTCAGGGAGCATTGTGATGACATATGTAATGGCCCATTGTGATGACAATGGCATGGAGCATTGTGATGCCAAGTGTCATGGAGGATTCTGATGACAAAGGTAATGGAGCATTGTGATGACAAGGGTCAGGGAGCATTGTGCTGAAAAGTGCATGGAGAATTGTGATGACAAGGGTCAGGGAGCATTGTGCTGAAAAGTGCATGGAGAATTGTGATGACAAGGGTCATGGAGCATTCTGATGACAAGTTTGTGGAGTATTTTGATTACAATGGCATGGAGCATTGTGATGAAAACAGCATGGGGATTTGTGAGGAAAAAGGCATGGAGACTTTTCGTTACAGGGATCAAGGAGCATTCTGATGACAAGTGTCAGGGAGCATTGTCATGACATGTATATTGAGAATTGTGATGTCAATTGTCATGGAGCATTTTGATGTAAAGGGCATGGAGTATTGTGATGACAGGCATCATGGAGAGTTGTGATGACAACTATAATGGAACACTGTGATCACAAGGTTTTGGAGCATTGTGATGACAGAGGTCATGGATTATTTTGATTTCAAGGAGCATGGAGCATTGTGATGACAAACGAATGAAGCAATGTGATCCCAAGGTTCATGGAGGATTGTGATGACAATGGAAATGGAGTATTGTGATGACAAGCGCACCGAGCATTGTAATGACAAGGTCATATAGAATTTTGCTGACAAAGGCATGGAGCATTGTGATGACATGTGTCGTGGAGCACTGTGATGACAAGCGTCACGGAGCATTGTGAATACAGGGGTCATGGAGCGTTGGGATGACAAGGGCATAGATCATTGTGATGACAAGAATCCCGGATCATTGTTTTGTCAGGTGTCATAGAATGTTGTGATGACAGTGGTCATGGAGCATTGTGATGATATTGGTCATGGAGCATTGCGATGACAAGCGAATGGAGCATGTTGATGACAAAGTCCTGGAGCATTGTGATGAGAAGACCATGTTGACTTTTGATGAGAAGTCTCATGGAGCATTCTGTTGAAAAGGGGCATGGAGCATTGTGATTACAGGGGTCTTGGAGCATTGTGATGACAAGGGCATGGATCATGGTGATGAGAAGGCCATGGAGCATTCTGATGACATGCATCCTGGAGCTTTGTGATGACAAGGGCATGGAGCATTGTGATTACAAGGGTCTTGGAGCATTGTGATGAAAAGGGCATGGATCATTGTGATGAAAAAGGCATGGAGCCTTGTCATGACAGGGTTCAAGGAGCATATTGACGACAAGTGTCAGGGAGCATTGTGATGGCAAGTGTATTGAGAATTGTGATGACATAGTTCATAGAGCATTGTGATGAGAAGGCCATGGATAATTGTGATGATGAGCGTCATGGGTTTTTGTGATGATAAGTGTTATGGAACATTGTGATCACAAGGGTTCGGAG
The DNA here is from genome assembly GCF_964341445.2 of Mesoplodon mirus. Lineage (NCBI taxonomy): Eukaryota > Metazoa > Chordata > Mammalia > Artiodactyla > Ziphiidae > Mesoplodon > Mesoplodon mirus. The sequence goes on along the minus strand of NW_028294985.1, from coordinate 31,138 downwards.
TATTCTGATGACAGAGGTCATGGAGCATTTTGATTTCATTGTGATGACAATAGCCTGAAGCATTATGATGATGGGCATGCTGTATTGTGATGACAGGGTTCATGGAGCATTGAGATGAAAATTGGCATGGAACACTGTGATTACAAGGCTCTTGGAGCATTGTGATGACATGAGCATGGAGCATTGTGATAAGAAGGCCATGGAACTTTCTGATGACATGCGTCATGGAGCTTTGTGATGACAAGGGCATGGAGCATTGTGATTTCAGGGGTCTTGAGCGTTGTGATGACAATTTTCATGGAACCATGTGATGACTAGGCCGTGGAACACTGTGATGGCGGGGGTCATGGTGCATTGTTATGAAAGGGGTAATGGAGCATTGTGATGAGAAGGGAATGGAATATAGGTCTGAAATGTTTCATGGATTATTGTGATGAGAGTGGGCATGGAGCATTGTGATGACAAGGGTACGGAACTCTATGATACATGGGTCATGCAGGATTGTAATGACAAGCGCATGGAACATTGTGATGAGAAGGGCATCGTGCATTGTGATGACAATTGTCATGGAGCTTTGTGATGACAGGGGCATCGAGCAATGTTATGAGAGGTTTCATGGAGCATTGTGATGACAATTACATGGAGCATTGTGATGCCAACGGTCATGGAGCTTTGTGATTACAAGTCATGGAGCATTTTGATGACAAGGGCATGGTGCATTGTTATGAGAAGGGCAGGGAGCATTTTGATAACCGGGTCATGAAGCAATTTGATGAAATTGTAATGGAACATTTTGATGGCAGGGGTTATAGAACATTGTGATGTCAGGGGTCTTGGAGCTTTGGGATGAAAAGGGTCATGGAGCGTACTGATGACAGGGGTCATGGAACATTGTGATGTCAGGGGTCATGGAACATCGTGATTACAGGGGTGAGGGAGTATTGAGATGACTAGTGATGGAACACTGCGATATCTCTGGTGAGAGAGCATTTTGATGAGAATTGCATGGAGCGTTGTGATTTCAATGTTTATGGAGCATTGCAATGAAAATGTTGTGGACCTTTGTGATGAAATGCGCATGGCACATTGTGATGACAATGGTCATGGAGCATTGTTCTGACAAAGACATGGAGCATTGTGATGACAAGTGTCAAAGAGAATTGTGAAGAAAAGTTCACGGAGCATTGTGGTTACAAAGGTCACAGAGCCTTGTGATGAGTCGGGCATGGACCATTGTGATGACAAACGTTATGAAACATTGAGATGACTGGAGTCACGGAGCATTGTGATGACGAGAGTCATGGAGCATTGTGATGACATGTGTCATGGAGCATTGTGCTGACAAGCTCATGGAGCATTGGGATGACAAGGGTCATGGAGCATTTTGCTGAGAAAGGCATAGAGCATTGTGATGACAAGGGTCAAAGAGCATTGGGATGAAAAGTTCATGGAGCACTGTGGTTAAAATGGTCACAGAGACTGTTGATGACGAGGGCATGGACCATTGTGATGACAAATGCGATGAAGCCCTGTGATGACTGGAGTCACGGAGCATTGTGATGACAGTGGTCATGAAGCATTGTGATAACAAGGGCATGGAGCATTGTGATGACAAGGGCATGGAACATTGGTCTAATATGTTTCATGGATTATTGCGATGACATTTGGAATGGGGCATTGTGATTACAAGGGCATGGAGAATTGTGATGCCAATTGTCATGTAGGATTCTGCTGTCAAAGATAATTGAGCATTGTGATGAATATGGCTTGGAGCATTGTGATGACAAGGGTCAGGGAGCATTTTGCTGACAAGTGCATGGAGATTTGTGATGACAAGGGTCATGGAACATTCTGATGACAAGCTTGTGGAGTATTTTGATGACAATGGCATGGAGCATTGTGATGAAAATGGCATGGGGCATTGTGATGAAAAAGGCATGGAGCCTTTTCGTGACAGGGTTCAAGGAGCATTCTGATAACAAGTGTCAGGGAGCATTGTGATGACAAGTGTATTGAGAATTGTGATGACAAATGTCATGGAGCATTTTGATGAAAAGGACATGGAGTATTGTGATGACAGGCAGCATGGATCGTTGTGATGACAAGTGTTATGGAATATTGTGATCACAAGGGCATGGAACATTGTGATGACAGGGGTCATGTATCATTTTGATTTCAAGGAGCATGGGGCATTGTGATGACAAGGGCATGAAGCAATGTGATCCCAAGGTTCATGGAGGGTTGTGATGACAATGGTAATGGAGTATTGGGATGACAAGCACACAGAGCATTGTAATGAGAAGGTCATGAAGCATTTTGCTGACAAAGGCCTGGAGCATTGTGATGACAGGTGTCATGGAGCACTGTGATGACAAGCGTCACGGAGCATTGTGAATACAGGGGTCATGGAGCATTGGGATGACTAGGGAATGGAACACTGTGATGAAAAGAGTCCCGGATCATTGTGCTGACAGGTGTCATGGAGTGTTGTGATGACAGTAGTCATGGAGAATTGTGATGATATTGCTCATGGAGCATTGCGATGACAAGCGAATGGAGCATGGCGATGATAAAGTCCTGGAACATTTTGATGAGAAGACCATGGAGACTTTTGATGAGAAGTCTCATGGAGCATTCTGTTGAAAAGGGGCATGGAGCATTGTGATAACAGGGGTCTTGGAGCATTGTGATGACAAGGGCATGGATCATGGTGATGAGAAGGCCATGGAGCATTCTGAAGACATGCGTCCAGGAGCTTTGTGATGACAAAGGCATGCAGCATTGTGATTAAAGGGGTCTTGGAGCTTTGTGATGAAAAGGACATGGATCATTGTGATGAAAAAGGCATGGAGCCTTGTCATGACAGGTTTCAAGGAGCATACTGAAGACAAGTGTCAGGGAGCATTTTGATGACAACTGTATTGAGCATTGTGATGACAAAAGTCATAGAGCACTGTGATGAGAAGGCCATAGATAAATGTGATGATGAGTGTCATGGGGTGTTGTGATGATAAGTGTTATGGAACATTGTGATCACAAGGGTTCGGAGTATTATGATGACAGGTGTCATGGAGCATTTTGATTTCATTGTGATGACAATAGCCTGAAGCATTATGATGATGGGTATGGTGCATTGTGATGACAGGGTTCATGGAGCATTGATATGAAAAGGGGCATGGAGCATTGTGATTACAATGGTCTTGGAACATTGTGATGACAAGGGCATGGAGCATTGAGATGAGAAGGCCATGGAACATTCTGATGACATGCGTCATGGAGCTTTGTGATGACAAGGGCATGGAGCATTGTGATTTCAGGGGTCTTGAGAATTGTGATGACAATTGTCATGGAACCATGTGATGACTAGGCCGTGGAACATTGTGATGGCGGGGGTCATGGTGCATTGTTATGAAAGGGGTAATGGAGCATTGTGATGAGAAGGGCATGGAATATTGGTCTGAAATATTTCATGGATTATTGTGATGTGAGTGGTCTTGGAGCACTGTGATGACAAGGGTACGGAACACTATGATACATGGGTCATGCAGGATTGTAATGACAAGGGCATGGAGCATTGTGATGAGAAGGGCATCGAGCATTGTGATGACAAGTTGCATGGAGCTTTGTGATGACAAGAGCATTGAGCAATGTGATGAGAGCATTCAAGGAGCATTGTGATGACAATGACATGGAGCATTGTGATGCCAAGGCTCATGGAGATTTGTCATGACAAGTCTTGGAGCATTTTGATGACAAGGGCACGGTGCACTGTGATTAGAAGGGCAGGGAGCATTTTGATGACCGGGTCATGCAGCAATTTGATGAAATGTGTAATGGAACATTTTGATGGCAGAGGTTATAGAACAATGTGATGTCAGTGGTCTTGGAGCTTTGGAATGAAAATGGTCATGGAGTATTTTGATGACAGCGGTTATGGAACATTGTGATGTCAGGGGTCATCGAACAATGTGATGATAAGTGCATGTAGCATTGTGATGACAGGAGTCATGGAACATTGTGATAACAGGGTTGAGGGATTATTGTGACGAATAGTGATGTAACATTGTGATATCTGTGGGGAGAGAGCAATTTGATGAGAAGTGCATGGAGCATTGTGATGACAAGGTTTATGGAGCATTGTGATAAAAAGATTGTGGAACACTGTGATGACAAGTGCATGGTGCATTGTGATGACATGTGTCATGGAGCATTGTTCTGACAAAGACATGCAGCATTGTGTTGACAAGTGTCACAGAGAATTGTGATGAAAAGTTCATTGAGCATTGTGGTTACAAAGGTCACAGAGCCTTGTGATGAGTCGGGCATGGAACATTGTGATGAGTCGGGCATAGAACATTGTGATAACAAACGTTATGAAGCATTGTGATGACTGGAGTCACGGAGCACTGTGATGACAGGGGTCATGGAGCATTGTGAGGACAAGGACATGGAGCATTGTGATGACAGGGGCATGGAGCATTGGTCTGACAAGTTTCATAGATTATTGTGATGACAGTGGGCATGCTGCATTGTGATGACAAGGGCATGGAGCATTGTGATGAGAAGGTCATGGAGTATTGTGAAGACAGGTGTCAGGGAGCATTGTGATGACCTATGTCATGGTCCATTGCGATGACAATGGCATGGAGCATTGTGATGCCAAATGTAATGGAGGATTGTGATGACAAATATAATGGAGCATTGTGATGACTAGGGCTTGGAGCATTATGATGACAAGGGCCATTGAAAGTTTTCATGACAAAGTCGTCAAGCATTGTGATGACAAGGTCCTGGAGCATTGTAATGACAAAACCATGGAGCCCTGTGATGAGAATTCTCATGGAGCATACTGATGAAAAGGGGCATAGAGCATTGTGATTACAGGAGTCTTGGAACATTGTGATGAAAAGGGCATGGAACATTGTGAGGAGAAGTCCAAGGAGCATTCTGATGGCATGCGTCATTGAGCTTTGTGATGACAAGGGCATGGAGCATTGTGATTACATGGGTCTTGGAGCATTGTGATGAAAAAGGCATGGATCATTGTGATGAAAATGGCATGGAACCTTGTCATGACAGGGTTCAAGGAGCATACAGACAACAAGTGTCAGGGAGCATTTTGATGACAAGTGTATTGAGCATAGTGATGACAAAGGTCATGGAGCATTGTGATGAGAAGACCATGGATAATTGTGATGACGAGCGTCATGGGGCATTGTGATGACAAGTGTTATGGAATATTGTGATCACAAGGGTTTGGAGCATTGTTATGACAGAGGTCATGGAGCATTTTGATTTCATTGTGATGACAATAGCATGAAGCATTATGATGATGGGCATGGTGCATTGTGATGACAGGGTTCATGGATCATTGAGATGAAAAGGGGCATAGAGCATTGTGATTACAGGGATCTTGGAGCATTGTGATGAGAAGGGTCATGGAGCCTTGTGATGACAAGGCCATGGAACATCGTGATGGCAGGGGTCATGGAGTATTGTTATGACAGGGGTAAAGGAGCATTGTGATGGCAAGAGCATGGAACATGGTGATGAGAAGGCCATGGAGCATTCTGATGACATGTGTCATGGAGCTTTCTGATGACAAGGACATGGAGAAATTTGATGAGAGTGTTCATGGAGCATTGTGATGACAAGGACATGGAGCATTGTGATGCCAAGGGTCATGGAGCATTGTGATGACAATGACATGGAGCATTGTGATGCCAAGGGTCATGGATCATTATGATGACAAAGGTCATGGAGCATTTTGATGGCAAGTGCGTTGTGCATTGTGATGAGAAGGGCAGGGAGCATTGTGATGACAGGGTCATGGAGCAATTTGATGAAATGTGTCATGGAACATTTTGATGACAGGTGTTATGGAACATTGTGATGTCAGGGGTCATGGATCATTTGGATGAAAATGGTCATGGAGCATTTTGATGACAGATGTTATGGAACATTGTGATGTCAGGGGTCATTGAACATTGTGATGATAAGTGCATGTAGCATTGTGATGACAGGAGTCATGGAAAATTGTGATGAGAGGGATGAGGGAGTACTGTGACAAATAGTGATGTAGCATTGTGATATCAGTCGTGAGAGAGCATTTTGATGAGATGTGCATGGAGCATTGTGATGACAAGATTGTGGAGCACTGTGATGACAAGCGCATGGTTCATCGTGATGACATGTGTCATGGAGCATTGTGTTGACAAGTGCAAGGAGCATTGTGATGACAAGGGTCATGGAGCATTGTGCTGAGAAAGGCATAGAGCATTTTGATGACAAGGGTCAAAGAGCATTGTGATGAAAATTCATGGAGCATTGTTGTTAAAAAGGTCACAGAGACAGTTGATGACGAGGACATGGACCATTGTGATGAGAAAGTTCATGAAGCACTGTGATGACTGGAGTCACGGAGCATTGTGATGACAGGGGTCATGGAGCATTGTGATAACAAGGGCATGAAGCATGGTGATGACAAGGGCACTGAACATTGGTCTAATAAGTTTCATGAATTATTGCGATGAGAGTTGGAATGGCGCATTCTGATGACAAGGGCATGGATCATTGTGATGACCAGGTCATGCAGTATTGTGAAGACAGGTGTCAGGGAGCATTGTGATGACATATGTCATGGCCCATTGTGATGACAATGACATGGAGCATTGTGATGCAAAGTGTCATGGAGGATTCTGATGACAAAGGTAATGGAGCTTTGTGATGACAATGGCTTGGAGCATTGTGATGACAAGGGTCAGGGAGCATTGTGCTGACAAGTGCATGGAGATGTGTGATAACACGGGTCATCGAACATTCTGATGACAAGCTTGTGGAGTATTTTGATGACAATGACATGGAGCATTGTGATGTAAATGGCATGAGGCATTGTGATGAAAATGGCATGGAGCCTTTTCGTGACAGTGTTCAAGGAGCATTCTGATGACAAGTGTCAGGGAACATTGTGATGACAAGTGTATTGAGAATTGTGATGACAAAGGTCATGGAGCATTTTGATGAAAAGGGCATGGAGTATTGTGATGACAGGCATCATGGAGCATTGTGATGACAAGTGTTATGGAACATTGTGATCACAAGAGCTTGGAGCACTGTGATGACAGAGGTCATGGATCATTTTGATTTCAAGGAGCATGGGGCATTGTGATGACAAGGGCATGAAGCAATGTGATCCCAAGGTTCATGGAGGGTTGTGATGACAATGGTAATGGAGTATTGTGATGACAAGCACATAGAGCATTGTAATGACAAGGTCATGAAGCATTTTGCTGACAAAGGCATGGAGCATTGTGGTGACAGGTGTCATGGAGCACTGTGATGACAAGCGTCATGGAGCATTGTGAATACAGGGGTTATGGTTCATTGGGATGACAAGGGCATGGATCATTGAGATGACAAGTGTCCTGGAGCATTGTGATGACTAGGGAATGGAACACTGTGATGAAAAGAGTCCCGGATCATTGTGCTGTCAGGTGTCATGGAGTGTTGTGATGAGAGTGGTCATTGAGAATTGTGATGATATTGGTCATGGAGCATTGCGATGACAAGCGAATGGAGCATGGTGATGACAAAGTCCGGGAACATTTTGATGAGAAGACCATGGAGACATTTGATGAGAAGTCTCATGGAGCATTCTGTTGAAAAGGGGCATGGAGCATTGTGATTACAGGGGTCTTGGAGTATTGTGATGACAAGGGCATGGATCATGGTGATGAGAAGGCCATGGAGCATTCTGATGACATGCGTCCAGGAGCTTTGTGATGACAAGGGCATGGAGCATTGTGATTAAAGGGGTCTTGGAGCATTGTGATGAAAAGGGCATGGATCATTGTGATGAAAAAGGCATGGAGCCTTGTCATGACAGGTTTCAAGGAGCATACTGAAGACAAGTGTCAGGGAGCATTGTGATGACAAGTGTATTGAGCATTGTGATGACAAAAATCATAGAGCACTGTGATGAGAAGGCCATCGATAATTGTGATGCTGAGCGTCATGGGGTGTTCTGATGATAAGTGTAATGGAACATTGTGATCACAAGGGTTCGGAGTATTATGATGACAGAGGTCATGGAGCATTTTGATTTCATTGTGATGACAATAACCTGAAGCATTATGATGATGGGTATGGTGCATTGTGATGACAGGGTTCGTGGAGCATTGATATGAAATGGGGCATGGAGCATTGTGATTACAATGGTCTTGGAGCATTGTGATGACAAGGGCATGGAGCATTGAGATGAGAAGGCCATGGAAAATTCTGATGACATGCGTCATGGAGATTTGTGATGACAAGGGCATGGAGCATTGTGATTTCAGGGGTCTTGAGAATTGTGATGACAATTGTCATGGAACCATGTGATGACTAGGCCGTGGAACATTGTGATGGCGGGGGTCATGGTGCATTGTTATGAAAGGGGTAATGGAGCATTGTGATGAGAAGGGCATGGAATATTTGTCTGAAATATTTTATGGATTATTGTGATGTGAGTGGTCATGGAGCACTGTGATGACAAGGGTACGGAACACTATGATACATGGGTCATGCAGGATTGTAATGACAAGGGCATGGAGCATTGTGATGAGAACGGCATCGAGCATTGTGATGACAAGTATCATGGAGCTTTCTGATGACAAGGGCATTGAGCAATATTATGAGAAGGTTCGTGGAGCATTGTGATGACGATGACATGGAGCATTGTGATGCCAAGGGTCATGGAGATTTGTGATGACAAGTCTTGGAGCATTTTGATGACAAGGGCATGGTGCATTGTGATGAGAAGGGCAGGGAGCATTTTGATGACCGGGTCATGCAGCAATTTGATGAAATGTGTAATGGAACATTTTGATGGCAGGGGTTATAGAACAATGTGATGTCAGTGGTCTTGGAGCTTTGGAATGAAAAGTGTCATGGAGCATTTTGATGACAGCGGTTATGGAACATTGTGATGTCAGGGGTCATCGAACAATGTGATGATAAGTGCATGTAGCATTGTGATGACAGGTGTCATGGAACATTGTGATAACAGGGTTGAGGGATTATTGTGACGAATAGTGATGTAACATTGTGATATCTGTGGTGAGAGAGCATTTTGATGAGAAGTTCATGAAGCATTGTGATGACAAGCTTTATGGAGCATTGTGATAAAAAGATTGTGGAGCACTTTGATGACAAGTGCATGGTGCATTGTGATGACATGTGTCATGGAGCATTGTTCTGACAAAGACATGCAGCATTGTGTTGACAAGTGTCACAGAGAATTGTGATGAAAAGTTCATGGAGCATTGTGGTTACAAAGGTCACAGAGCCTTGTGATGAGTCGGGCATGGAACATTGTGATGAGTCGGGCATAGAACATTGTTATGACAAACATTATGAAGCATTGTGATGACTGGAGTCACGGAGCACTGTGATGACAGGGGTCATGGAGCATTGTGAGGACAAGGGGAAGGAGCATTGTGATGACAGGGGCATAGAGCATTGGTCTGACAAGTTTCATAGATTATTGTGATGACAGTGGGCATGGTGCATTGTGATGACAAGGGCATGGAGCATTGTGATGAGAAGGTCATGGAGTATTGTGAAGACAGGTGTCAGGGAGCATTGTGATGACATATGTCATGGCCCATTGCGATGACAATGGCATGGAGCATTGTGATGCCAAATATAATGGAGGATTGTGATGACAAATATAATGGAGCATTGTGATGACAAGGTCCTGGAGCATTGTGATGACAAAACTATGGAGCCTTGTGATGAGAATTCTGATGGAGCATACTGATGAAAAGGGGCATAGAGCATTTTGATTACAGGAGTCTTGGAACATTGTGATGAAAATGGCATGGGACATTGTGAGGAGAAGTCCAAGGAGCATTCTGATGACATGCGTCATTGAGCTTTGTGATGACAAGGGCATGCAGCATTGTGATGACATGGGTCTTGGAGCATTGTGATGAAAAAGGCATGGATCATTGTGATGAAAATGGCATGGAACCTTGTCATGACAGGGTTCAAGGAGCATACAGACAACAAGTGTCAGGGAGCATTTTGATGACAAGTGTATTGAGCATAGTGATGACAAAGATCATGGAGCATTGTGATGAGAAGACCATGGATAATTGTGATGACGAGCGTCATGGGGCATTGTGATGACAAGTGTTATGGAATATTGTGATCACAAGGGTTTGGAGCATTGTTATGACAGAGGTCATGGAGCATTTTGATTTCATTGTGATGACAATAGCATGAAGCATTATGATGATGGGCATGGTGCATTGTGATGACAGGGTTCATGGATCATTGAGATGAAAAGGGGCATAGAGTATTGTGATTACAGGGATCTTGGAGCATTGTGATGAGAAGGGTCATGGAGCCTTGTGATGACAAGGCCATGGAACATCGTGATGGCAGGGGTCATGGAGTATTGTTATGACAGGGGTAAAGGAGCATTGTGATGGCAAGAGCATGGAACATGGTGATGAGAAGGCCATGGAGCATTCTGATGACATGTGTCATGGAGCTTTCTGATGACAAGGACATGGAGAAATTTGATGAGAGTGTTCATGGAGCATTGTGATGACAATGACATGGAGCATTGTGATGCCAAGGGTCATGGATCATTGTGATGACAAAGGTCATGGAGCATTTTGATGGCAAGTGTGTTGTGCATTGTGATGAGAAGGGCAGGGAGCATTGTGATGACAGGGTCATGGAGCAATTTGATGAAATGTGTCATGGAACATTTTGATGACAGGTGTTATGGAACATTGTGATGTCAGGGTTCATGGATCATTTGGATGAAAATGGTCATGGAGCATTTTGATGACAGATGTTATGGAACATTGTGATGTCAGGGGTCATTGAACATTGTGATGATAAGTGCATGTAGCATTGTGATGACAGGAGTCATGGAAAATTGTGATGAGAGGGATGAGGGAGTACTGTGACAAATAGTGATGTAGCATTGTGATATCAGTCGTGAGAGAGCATTTTGATGAGATGTGCATGGAGCATTGTGATGACAAGATTGTGGAGCACTGTGATGACAAGCGCATGGTTCATTGTGATGACAAAGATCATGGAGCATTGTGCTGAGAAAGGCATAGAACATTTTGATGACAAGGGTCAAAGAGCATTGTGATGAAAATTCATGGATCATTGTTGTTAAAAATGTCACAGAGACAGTTGATGACGAGGACATGAACCATTGTGATGAGAAAGTTCATGAAGCCTTGTGATGACTGGAGTCACGGAGCATTGTGATGACAGGGGTCATGGAGCATTGTGATAATAAGGGCATGGAGCATGGTGATGACAAGGGCATGGAACATTGGTCTAATAAGTTTCATGAATTATAGTGATGAGAGTTGGAATGGCGCATTGTGATGACAAGGGCATGGATCATTGTGATGACAAGTGTCCTGGAGCATTGTGATAACTAGGGAATGGAACACTGTGATGAAAAGAGTCCCGGATCATTGTGCTGTCAGGTGTCATGGAGTGTTGTGATGACAGTGGTCATGGAGAATTGTGATGATATTGGTCATGGAGCATTGCGATGACAAGCGAATGGAGCATGGTGATGACAAAGTCCTGGAACATTTTGATGAGAAGACCATGGAGACTTTTGATGAGAAGTCTCATGGAGCATTCTGTTGAAAAGAGGCATGGAGCATTGTGATTACAGGGGTCTTGGAGCATTGTGATGACAAGGGCATGGATCATGGTGATGAGAAGGCCATGGAGCATTCTGATGACATGCGTCCAGGAGCTTTGTGATGACAAGGGCATGGAGCATTGTGATTAAAGGAGTCTTGGAGCATTGTGATGAAAAGGGCATGGATCATTGTGATGAAAAAGGCATGGAGCCTTGTCATGACAGGTTTCAAGGAGCATACTGAAGACAAGTGTCAGGGAGCATTGTGATGACAAGTGTATTGAGCATTGTGATGACAAAAATCATAGAGCACTGTGATGAGAAGGCCATGGATAACTGTGATGATGAGCGTCATGGGGTGTTTTGATGATAAGTGTTATGGAACATTGTGATCACAAGAGTTCGGAGTATTATGATGACAGAGGTCATGGAGCATTTTGATTTCATTCCGATGACAATAGCCTGAAGCATTATGATGATGGGCATGGTGCATTGTGATGACAGGGTTCATGGAGCATTGATATGAAAAGGGGCATGGAGCATTGCGATTACAATGGTCTTGGAGCATTGTGATGACAAGGGCATGAAGCACTGTGATGAGAAGTCCATGGAACATTCTGTTGACATGCGTCATGGAGCTCTGTGATGACAAGGGCATGGAGCATTGTGATTAAAGGGGTCTTGGAGCTTTGTGATGAAAAGGACATGGATCATTGTGATGAAAAAGGCATGGAGCCTTGTCATGACAGGTTTCAAGGAGCATACTGAAGACAAGTGTCAGGGAGCATTTTGATGACAACTGTATTGAGCATTGTGATGACAAAAGTCATAGAGCACTGTGATGAGAAGGCCATAGATAAATGTGATGATGAGTGTCATGGGGTGTTGTGATGATAAGTGTTATGGAACATTGTGATCACAAGGGTTCGGAGTATTATGATGACAGGTGTCATGGAGCATTTTGATTTCATTGTGATGACAATAGCCTGAAGCATTATGATGATGGGTATGGTGCATTGTGATGACAGGGTTCATGGAGCATTGATATGAAAAGGGGCATGGAGCATTGTGATTACAATGGTCTTGGAACATTGTGATGACAAGGGCATGGAGCATTGAGATGAGAAGGCCATGGAACATTCTGATGACATGCGTCATGGAGCTTTGTGATGACAAGGGCATGGAGCATTGTGATTTCAGGGGTCTTGAGAATTGTGATGACAATTGTCATGGAACCATGTGATGACTAGGCCGTGGAACATTGTGATGGCGGGGGTCATGGTGCATTGTTATGAAAGGGGTAATGGAGCATTGTGATGAGAAGGGCATGGAATATTGGTCTGAAATATTTCATGGATTATTGTGATGTGAGTGGTCTTGGAGCACTGTGATGACAAGGGTACGGAACACTATGATACATGGGTCATGCAGGATTGTAATGACAAGGGCATGGAGCATTGTGATGAGAAGGGCATCGAGCATTGTGATGACAAGTTGCATGGAGCTTTGTGATGACAAGAGCATTGAGCAATGTGATGAGAGCATTCAAGGAGCATTGTGATGACAATGACATGGAGCATTGTGATGCCAAGGCTCATGGAGATTTGTCATGACAAGTCTTGGAGCATTTTGATGACAAGGGCACGGTGCACTGTGATTAGAAGGGCAGGGAGCATTTTGATGACCGGGTCATGCAGCAATTTGATGAAATGTGTAATGGAACATTTTGATGGCAGAGGTTATAGAACAATGTGATGTCAGTGGTCTTGGAGCTTTGGAATGAAAATGGTCATGGAGTATTTTGATGACAGCGGTTATGGAACATTGTGATGTCAGGGGTCATCGAACAATGTGATGATAAGTGCATGTAGCATTGTGATGACAGGAGTCATGGAACATTGTGATAACAGGGTTGAGGGATTATTGTGACGAATAGTGATGTAACATTGTGATATCTGTGGGGAGAGAGCAATTTGATGAGAAGTGCATGGAGCATTGTGATGACAAGGTTTATGGAGCATTGTGATAAAAAGATTGTGGAACACTGTGATGACAAGTGCATGGTGCATTGTGATGACATGTGTCATGGAGCATTGTTCTGACAAAGACATGCAGCATTGTGTTGACAAGTGTCACAGAGAATTGTGATGAAAAGTTCATTGAGCATTGTGGTTACAAAGGTCACAGAGCCTTGTGATGAGTCGGGCATGGAACATTGTGATGAGTCGGGCATAGAACATTGTGATAACAAACGTTATGAAGCATTGTGATGACTGGAGTCACGGAGCACTGTGATGACAGGGGTCATGGAGCATTGTGAGGACAAGGACATGGAGCATTGTGATGACAGGGGCATGGAGCATTGGTCTGACAAGTTTCATAGATTATTGTGATGACAGTGGGCATGCTGCATTGTGATGACAAGGGCATGGAGCATTGTGATGAGAAGGTCATGGAGTATTGTGAAGACAGGTGTCAGGGAGCATTGTGATGACCTATGTCATGGTCCATTGCGATGACAATGGCATGGAGCATTGTGATGCCAAATGTAATGGAGGATTGTGATGACAAATATAATGGAGCATTGTGATGACTAGGGCTTGGAGCATTATGATGACAAGGGCCATTGAAAGTTTTCATGACAAAGTCGTCAAGCATTGTGATGACAAGGTCCTGGAGCATTGTAATGACAAAACCATGGAGCCCTGTGATGAGAATTCTCATGGAGCATACTGATGAAAAGGGGCATAGAGCATTGTGATTACAGGAGTCTTGGAACATTGTGATGAAAAGGGCATGGAACATTGTGAGGAGAAGTCCAAGGAGCATTCTGATGGCATGCGTCATTGAGCTTTGTGATGACAAGGGCATGGAGCATTGTGATTACATGGGTCTTGGAGCATTGTGATGAAAAAGGCATGGATCATTGTGATGAAAATGGCATGGAACCTTGTCATGACAGGGTTCAAGGAGCATACAGACAACAAGTGTCAGGGAGCATTTTGATGACAAGTGTATTGAGCATAGTGATGACAAAGGTCATGGAGCATTGTGATGAGAAGACCATGGATAATTGTGATGACGAGCGTCATGGGGCATTGTGATGACAAGTGTTATGGAATATTGTGATCACAAGGGTTTGGAGCATTGTTATGACAGAGGTCATGGAGCATTTTGATTTCATTGTGATGACAATAGCATGAAGCATTATGATGATGGGCATGGTGCATTGTGATGACAGGGTTCATGGATCATTGAGATGAAAAGGGGCATAGAGCATTGTGATTACAGGGATCTTGGAGCATTGTGATGAGAAGGGTCATGGAGCCTTGTGATGACAAGGCCATGGAACATCGTGATGGCAGGGGTCATGGAGTATTGTTATGACAGGGGTAAAGGAGCATTGTGATGGCAAGAGCATGGAACATGGTGATGAGAAGGCCATGGAGCATTCTGATGACATGTGTCATGGAGCTTTCTGATGACAAGGACATGGAGAAATTTGATGAGAGTGTTCATGGAGCATTGTGATGACAAGGACATGGAGCATTGTGATGCCAAGGGTCATGGAGCATTGTGATGACAATGACATGGAGCATTGTGATGCCAAGGGTCATGGATCATTATGATGACAAAGGTCATGGAGCATTTTGATGGCAAGTGCGTTGTGCATTGTGATGAGAAGGGCAGGGAGCATTGTGATGACAGGGTCATGGAGCAATTTGATGAAATGTGTCATGGAACATTTTGATGACAGGTGTTATGGAACATTGTGATGTCAGGGGTCATGGATCATTTGGATGAAAATGGTCATGGAGCATTTTGATGACAGATGTTATGGAACATTGTGATGTCAGGGGTCATTGAACATTGTGATGATAAGTGCATGTAGCATTGTGATGACAGGAGTCATGGAAAATTGTGATGAGAGGGATGAGGGAGTACTGTGACAAATAGTGATGTAGCATTGTGATATCAGTCGTGAGAGAGCATTTTGATGAGATGTGCATGGAGCATTGTGATGACAAGATTGTGGAGCACTGTGATGACAAGCGCATGGTTCATCGTGATGACATGTGTCATGGAGCATTGTGTTGACAAGTGCAAGGAGCATTGTGATGACAAGGGTCATGGAGCATTGTGCTGAGAAAGGCATAGAGCATTTTGATGACAAGGGTCAAAGAGCATTGTGATGAAAATTCATGGAGCATTGTTGTTAAAAAGGTCACAGAGACAGTTGATGACGAGGACATGGACCATTGTGATGAGAAAGTTCATGAAGCACTGTGATGACTGGAGTCACGGAGCATTGTGATGACAGGGGTCATGGAGCATTGTGATAACAAGGGCATGAAGCATGGTGATGACAAGGGCACTGAACATTGGTCTAATAAGTTTCATGAATTATTGCGATGAGAGTTGGAATGGCGCATTCTGATGACAAGGGCATGGATCATTGTGATGACCAGGTCATGCAGTATTGTGAAGACAGGTGTCAGGGAGCATTGTGATGACATATGTCATGGCCCATTGTGATGACAATGACATGGAGCATTGTGATGCAAAGTGTCATGGAGGATTCTGATGACAAAGGTAATGGAGCTTTGTGATGACAATGGCTTGGAGCATTGTGATGACAAGGGTCAGGGAGCATTGTGCTGACAAGTGCATGGAGATGTGTGATAACACGGGTCATCGAACATTCTGATGACAAGCTTGTGGAGTATTTTGATGACAATGACATGGAGCATTGTGATGTAAATGGCATGAGGCATTGTGATGAAAATGGCATGGAGCCTTTTCGTGACAGTGTTCAAGGAGCATTCTGATGACAAGTGTCAGGGAACATTGTGATGACAAGTGTATTGAGAATTGTGATGACAAAGGTCATGGAGCATTTTGATGAAAAGGGCATGGAGTATTGTGATGACAGGCATCATGGAGCATTGTGATGACAAGTGTTATGGAACATTGTGATCACAAGAGCTTGGAGCACTGTGATGACAGAGGTCATGGATCATTTTGATTTCAAGGAGCATGGGGCATTGTGATGACAAGGGCATGAAGCAATGTGATCCCAAGGTTCATGGAGGGTTGTGATGACAATGGTAATGGAGTATTGTGATGACAAGCACATAGAGCATTGTAATGACAAGGTCATGAAGCATTTTGCTGACAAAGGCATGGAGCATTGTGGTGACAGGTGTCATGGAGCACTGTGATGACAAGCGTCATGGAGCATTGTGAATACAGGGGTTATGGTTCATTGGGATGACAAGGGCATGGATCATTGAGATGACAAGTGTCCTGGAGCATTGTGATGACTAGGGAATGGAACACTGTGATGAAAAGAGTCCCGGATCATTGTGCTGTCAGGTGTCATGGAGTGTTGTGATGAGAGTGGTCATTGAGAATTGTGATGATATTGGTCATGGAGCATTGCGATGACAAGCGAATGGAGCATGGTGATGACAAAGTCCGGGAACATTTTGATGAGAAGACCATGGAGACATTTGATGAGAAGTCTCATGGAGCATTCTGTTGAAAAGGGGCATGGAGCATTGTGATTACAGGGGTCTTGGAGTATTGTGATGACAAGGGCATGGATCATGGTGATGAGAAGGCCATGGAGCATTCTGATGACATGCGTCCAGGAGCTTTGTGATGACAAGGGCATGGAGCATTGTGATTAAAGGGGTCTTGGAGCATTGTGATGAAAAGGGCATGGATCATTGTGATGAAAAAGGCATGGAGCCTTGTCATGACAGGTTTCAAGGAGCATACTGAAGACAAGTGTCAGGGAGCATTGTGATGACAAGTGTATTGAGCATTGTGATGACAAAAATCATAGAGCACTGTGATGAGAAGGCCATCGATAATTGTGATGCTGAGCGTCATGGGGTGTTCTGATGATAAGTGTAATGGAACATTGTGATCACAAGGGTTCGGAGTATTATGATGACAGAGGTCATGGAGCATTTTGATTTCATTGTGATGACAATAACCTGAAGCATTATGATGATGGGTATGGTGCATTGTGATGACAGGGTTCGTGGAGCATTGATATGAAATGGGGCATGGAGCATTGTGATTACAATGGTCTTGGAGCATTGTGATGACAAGGGCATGGAGCATTGAGATGAGAAGGCCATGGAAAATTCTGATGACATGCGTCATGGAGATTTGTGATGACAAGGGCATGGAGCATTGTGATTTCAGGGGTCTTGAGAATTGTGATGACAATTGTCATGGAACCATGTGATGACTAGGCCGTGGAACATTGTGATGGCGGGGGTCATGGTGCATTGTTATGAAAGGGGTAATGGAGCATTGTGATGAGAAGGGCATGGAATATTTGTCTGAAATATTTTATGGATTATTGTGATGTGAGTGGTCATGGAGCACTGTGATGACAAGGGTACGGAACACTATGATACATGGGTCATGCAGGATTGTAATGACAAGGGCATGGAGCATTGTGATGAGAACGGCATCGAGCATTGTGATGACAAGTATCATGGAGCTTTCTGATGACAAGGGCATTGAGCAATATTATGAGAAGGTTCGTGGAGCATTGTGATGACGATGACATGGAGCATTGTGATGCCAAGGGTCATGGAGATTTGTGATGACAAGTCTTGGAGCATTTTGATGACAAGGGCATGGTGCATTGTGATGAGAAGGGCAGGGAGCATTTTGATGACCGGGTCATGCAGCAATTTGATGAAATGTGTAATGGAACATTTTGATGGCAGGGGTTATAGAACAATGTGATGTCAGTGGTCTTGGAGCTTTGGAATGAAAAGTGTCATGGAGCATTTTGATGACAGCGGTTATGGAACATTGTGATGTCAGGGGTCATCGAACAATGTGATGATAAGTGCATGTAGCATTGTGATGACAGGTGTCATGGAACATTGTGATAACAGGGTTGAGGGATTATTGTGACGAATAGTGATGTAACATTGTGATATCTGTGGTGAGAGAGCATTTTGATGAGAAGTTCATGAAGCATTGTGATGACAAGCTTTATGGAGCATTGTGATAAAAAGATTGTGGAGCACTTTGATGACAAGTGCATGGTGCATTGTGATGACATGTGTCATGGAGCATTGTTCTGACAAAGACATGCAGCATTGTGTTGACAAGTGTCACAGAGAATTGTGATGAAAAGTTCATGGAGCATTGTGGTTACAAAGGTCACAGAGCCTTGTGATGAGTCGGGCATGGAACATTGTGATGAGTCGGGCATAGAACATTGTTATGACAAACATTATGAAGCATTGTGATGACTGGAGTCACGGAGCACTGTGATGACAGGGGTCATGGAGCATTGTGAGGACAAGGGGAAGGAGCATTGTGATGACAGGGGCATAGAGCATTGGTCTGACAAGTTTCATAGATTATTGTGATGACAGTGGGCATGGTGCATTGTGATGACAAGGGCATGGAGCATTGTGATGAGAAGGTCATGGAGTATTGTGAAGACAGGTGTCAGGGAGCATTGTGATGACATATGTCATGGCCCATTGCGATGACAATGGCATGGAGCATTGTGATGCCAAATATAATGGAGGATTGTGATGACAAATATAATGGAGCATTGTGATGACAAGGTCCTGGAGCATTGTGATGACAAAACTATGGAGCCTTGTGATGAGAATTCTGATGGAGCATACTGATGAAAAGGGGCATAGAGCATTTTGATTACAGGAGTCTTGGAACATTGTGATGAAAATGGCATGGGACATTGTGAGGAGAAGTCCAAGGAGCATTCTGATGACATGCGTCATTGAGCTTTGTGATGACAAGGGCATGCAGCATTGTGATGACATGGGTCTTGGAGCATTGTGATGAAAAAGGCATGGATCATTGTGATGAAAATGGCATGGAACCTTGTCATGACAGGGTTCAAGGAGCATACAGACAACAAGTGTCAGGGAGCATTTTGATGACAAGTGTATTGAGCATAGTGATGACAAAGATCATGGAGCATTGTGATGAGAAGACCATGGATAATTGTGATGACGAGCGTCATGGGGCATTGTGATGACAAGTGTTATGGAATATTGTGATCACAAGGGTTTGGAGCATTGTTATGACAGAGGTCATGGAGCATTTTGATTTCATTGTGATGACAATAGCATGAAGCATTATGATGATGGGCATGGTGCATTGTGATGACAGGGTTCATGGATCATTGAGATGAAAAGGGGCATAGAGTATTGTGATTACAGGGATCTTGGAGCATTGTGATGAGAAGGGTCATGGAGCCTTGTGATGACAAGGCCATGGAACATCGTGATGGCAGGGGTCATGGAGTATTGTTATGACAGGGGTAAAGGAGCATTGTGATGGCAAGAGCATGGAACATGGTGATGAGAAGGCCATGGAGCATTCTGATGACATGTGTCATGGAGCTTTCTGATGACAAGGACATGGAGAAATTTGATGAGAGTGTTCATGGAGCATTGTGATGACAATGACATGGAGCATTGTGATGCCAAGGGTCATGGATCATTGTGATGACAAAGGTCATGGAGCATTTTGATGGCAAGTGTGTTGTGCATTGTGATGAGAAGGGCAGGGAGCATTGTGATGACAGGGTCATGGAGCAATTTGATGAAATGTGTCATGGAACATTTTGATGACAGGTGTTATGGAACATTGTGATGTCAGGGTTCATGGATCATTTGGATGAAAATGGTCATGGAGCATTTTGATGACAGATGTTATGGAACATTGTGATGTCAGGGGTCATTGAACATTGTGATGATAAGTGCATGTAGCATTGTGATGACAGGAGTCATGGAAAATTGTGATGAGAGGGATGAGGGAGTACTGTGACAAATAGTGATGTAGCATTGTGATATCAGTCGTGAGAGAGCATTTTGATGAGATGTGCATGGAGCATTGTGATGACAAGATTGTGGAGCACTGTGATGACAAGCGCATGGTTCATTGTGATGACAAAGATCATGGAGCATTGTGCTGAGAAAGGCATAGAACATTTTGATGACAAGGGTCAAAGAGCATTGTGATGAAAATTCATGGATCATTGTTGTTAAAAATGTCACAGAGACAGTTGATGACGAGGACATGAACCATTGTGATGAGAAAGTTCATGAAGCCTTGTGATGACTGGAGTCACGGAGCATTGTGATGACAGGGGTCATGGAGCATTGTGATAATAAGGGCATGGAGCATGGTGATGACAAGGGCATGGAACATTGGTCTAATAAGTTTCATGAATTATAGTGATGAGAGTTGGAATGGCGCATTGTGATGACAAGGGCATGGATCATTGTGATGACAAGTGTCCTGGAGCATTGTGATAACTAGGGAATGGAACACTGTGATGAAAAGAGTCCCGGATCATTGTGCTGTCAGGTGTCATGGAGTGTTGTGATGACAGTGGTCATGGAGAATTGTGATGATATTGGTCATGGAGCATTGCGATGACAAGCGAATGGAGCATGGTGATGACAAAGTCCTGGAACATTTTGATGAGAAGACCATGGAGACTTTTGATGAGAAGTCTCATGGAGCATTCTGTTGAAAAGAGGCATGGAGCATTGTGATTACAGGGGTCTTGGAGCATTGTGATGACAAGGGCATGGATCATGGTGATGAGAAGGCCATGGAGCATTCTGATGACATGCGTCCAGGAGCTTTGTGATGACAAGGGCATGGAGCATTGTGATTAAAGGAGTCTTGGAGCATTGTGATGAAAAGGGCATGGATCATTGTGATGAAAAAGGCATGGAGCCTTGTCATGACAGGTTTCAAGGAGCATACTGAAGACAAGTGTCAGGGAGCATTGTGATGACAAGTGTATTGAGCATTGTGATGACAAAAATCATAGAGCACTGTGATGAGAAGGCCATGGATAACTGTGATGATGAGCGTCATGGGGTGTTTTGATGATAAGTGTTATGGAACATTGTGATCACAAGAGTTCGGAGTATTATGATGACAGAGGTCATGGAGCATTTTGATTTCATTCCGATGACAATAGCCTGAAGCATTATGATGATGGGCATGGTGCATTGTGATGACAGGGTTCATGGAGCATTGATATGAAAAGGGGCATGGAGCATTGCGATTACAATGGTCTTGGAGCATTGTGATGACAAGGGCATGAAGCACTGTGATGAGAAGTCCATGGAACATTCTGTTGACATGCGTCATGGAGCTCTGTGATGACAAGGGCATGGAGCATTGTGATTAAAGGGGTCTTGGAGCTTTGTGATGAAAAGGACATGGATCATTGTGATGAAAAAGGCATGGAGCCTTGTCATGACAGGTTTCAAGGAGCATACTGAAGACAAGTGTCAGGGAGCATTTTGATGACAACTGTATTGAGCATTGTGATGACAAAAGTCATAGAGCACTGTGATGAGAAGGCCATAGATAAATGTGATGATGAGTGTCATGGGGTGTTGTGATGATAAGTGTTATGGAACATTGTGATCACAAGGGTTCGGAGTATTATGATGACAGGTGTCATGGAGCATTTTGATTTCATTGTGATGACAATAGCCTGAAGCATTATGATGATGGGTATGGTGCATTGTGATGACAGGGTTCATGGAGCATTGATATGAAAAGGGGCATGGAGCATTGTGATTACAATGGTCTTGGAACATTGTGATGACAAGGGCATGGAGCATTGAGATGAGAAGGCCATGGAACATTCTGATGACATGCGTCATGGAGCTTTGTGATGACAAGGGCATGGAGCATTGTGATTTCAGGGGTCTTGAGAATTGTGATGACAATTGTCATGGAACCATGTGATGACTAGGCCGTGGAACATTGTGATGGCGGGGGTCATGGTGCATTGTTATGAAAGGGGTAATGGAGCATTGTGATGAGAAGGGCATGGAATATTGGTCTGAAATATTTCATGGATTATTGTGATGTGAGTGGTCTTGGAGCACTGTGATGACAAGGGTACGGAACACTATGATACATGGGTCATGCAGGATTGTAATGACAAGGGCATGGAGCATTGTGATGAGAAGGGCATCGAGCATTGTGATGACAAGTTGCATGGAGCTTTGTGATGACAAGAGCATTGAGCAATGTGATGAGAGCATTCAAGGAGCATTGTGATGACAATGACATGGAGCATTGTGATGCCAAGGCTCATGGAGATTTGTCATGACAAGTCTTGGAGCATTTTGATGACAAGGGCACGGTGCACTGTGATTAGAAGGGCAGGGAGCATTTTGATGACCGGGTCATGCAGCAATTTGATGAAATGTGTAATGGAACATTTTGATGGCAGAGGTTATAGAACAATGTGATGTCAGTGGTCTTGGAGCTTTGGAATGAAAATGGTCATGGAGTATTTTGATGACAGCGGTTATGGAACATTGTGATGTCAGGGGTCATCGAACAATGTGATGATAAGTGCATGTAGCATTGTGATGACAGGAGTCATGGAACATTGTGATAACAGGGTTGAGGGATTATTGTGACGAATAGTGATGTAACATTGTGATATCTGTGGGGAGAGAGCAATTTGATGAGAAGTGCATGGAGCATTGTGATGACAAGGTTTATGGAGCATTGTGATAAAAAGATTGTGGAACACTGTGATGACAAGTGCATGGTGCATTGTGATGACATGTGTCATGGAGCATTGTTCTGACAAAGACATGCAGCATTGTGTTGACAAGTGTCACAGAGAATTGTGATGAAAAGTTCATTGAGCATTGTGGTTACAAAGGTCACAGAGCCTTGTGATGAGTCGGGCATGGAACATTGTGATGAGTCGGGCATAGAACATTGTGATAACAAACGTTATGAAGCATTGTGATGACTGGAGTCACGGAGCACTGTGATGACAGGGGTCATGGAGCATTGTGAGGACAAGGACATGGAGCATTGTGATGACAGGGGCATGGAGCATTGGTCTGACAAGTTTCATAGATTATTGTGATGACAGTGGGCATGCTGCATTGTGATGACAAGGGCATGGAGCATTGTGATGAGAAGGTCATGGAGTATTGTGAAGACAGGTGTCAGGGAGCATTGTGATGACCTATGTCATGGTCCATTGCGATGACAATGGCATGGAGCATTGTGATGCCAAATGTAATGGAGGATTGTGATGACAAATATAATGGAGCATTGTGATGACTAGGGCTTGGAGCATTATGATGACAAGGGCCATTGAAAGTTTTCATGACAAAGTCGTCAAGCATTGTGATGACAAGGTCCTGGAGCATTGTAATGACAAAACCATGGAGCCCTGTGATGAGAATTCTCATGGAGCATACTGATGAAAAGGGGCATAGAGCATTGTGATTACAGGAGTCTTGGAACATTGTGATGAAAAGGGCATGGAACATTGTGAGGAGAAGTCCAAGGAGCATTCTGATGGCATGCGTCATTGAGCTTTGTGATGACAAGGGCATGGAGCATTGTGATTACATGGGTCTTGGAGCATTGTGATGAAAAAGGCATGGATCATTGTGATGAAAATGGCATGGAACCTTGTCATGACAGGGTTCAAGGAGCATACAGACAACAAGTGTCAGGGAGCATTTTGATGACAAGTGTATTGAGCATAGTGATGACAAAGGTCATGGAGCATTGTGATGAGAAGACCATGGATAATTGTGATGACGAGCGTCATGGGGCATTGTGATGACAAGTGTTATGGAATATTGTGATCACAAGGGTTTGGAGCATTGTTATGACAGAGGTCATGGAGCATTTTGATTTCATTGTGATGACAATAGCATGAAGCATTATGATGATGGGCATGGTGCATTGTGATGACAGGGTTCATGGATCATTGAGATGAAAAGGGGCATAGAGCATTGTGATTACAGGGATCTTGGAGCATTGTGATGAGAAGGGTCATGGAGCCTTGTGATGACAAGGCCATGGAACATCGTGATGGCAGGGGTCATGGAGTATTGTTATGACAGGGGTAAAGGAGCATTGTGATGGCAAGAGCATGGAACATGGTGATGAGAAGGCCATGGAGCATTCTGATGACATGTGTCATGGAGCTTTCTGATGACAAGGACATGGAGAAATTTGATGAGAGTGTTCATGGAGCATTGTGATGACAAGGACATGGAGCATTGTGATGCCAAGGGTCATGGAGCATTGTGATGACAATGACATGGAGCATTGTGATGCCAAGGGTCATGGATCATTATGATGACAAAGGTCATGGAGCATTTTGATGGCAAGTGCGTTGTGCATTGTGATGAGAAGGGCAGGGAGCATTGTGATGACAGGGTCATGGAGCAATTTGATGAAATGTGTCATGGAACATTTTGATGACAGGTGTTATGGAACATTGTGATGTCAGGGGTCATGGATCATTTGGATGAAAATGGTCATGGAGCATTTTGATGACAGATGTTATGGAACATTGTGATGTCAGGGGTCATTGAACATTGTGATGATAAGTGCATGTAGCATTGTGATGACAGGAGTCATGGAAAATTGTGATGAGAGGGATGAGGGAGTACTGTGACAAATAGTGATGTAGCATTGTGATATCAGTCGTGAGAGAGCATTTTGATGAGATGTGCATGGAGCATTGTGATGACAAGATTGTGGAGCACTGTGATGACAAGCGCATGGTTCATCGTGATGACATGTGTCATGGAGCATTGTGTTGACAAGTGCAAGGAGCATTGTGATGACAAGGGTCATGGAGCATTGTGCTGAGAAAGGCATAGAGCATTTTGATGACAAGGGTCAAAGAGCATTGTGATGAAAATTCATGGAGCATTGTTGTTAAAAAGGTCACAGAGACAGTTGATGACGAGGACATGGACCATTGTGATGAGAAAGTTCATGAAGCACTGTGATGACTGGAGTCACGGAGCATTGTGATGACAGGGGTCATGGAGCATTGTGATAACAAGGGCATGAAGCATGGTGATGACAAGGGCACTGAACATTGGTCTAATAAGTTTCATGAATTATTGCGATGAGAGTTGGAATGGCGCATTCTGATGACAAGGGCATGGATCATTGTGATGACCAGGTCATGCAGTATTGTGAAGACAGGTGTCAGGGAGCATTGTGATGACATATATCATGGCCCATTGTGATGACAATGACATGGAGCATTGTGATGCAAAGTGTCATGGAGGATTCTGATGACAAAGGTAATGGAGCTTTGTGATGACAATGGCTTGGAGCATTGTGATGACAAGGGTCAGGGAGCATTGTGCTGACAAGTGCATGGAGATGTGTGATAACACGGGTCATCGAACATTCTGATGACAAGCTTGTGGAGTATTTTGATGACAATGACATGGAGCATTGTGATGTAAATGGCATGAGGCATTGTGATGAAAATGGCATGGAGCCTTTTCGTGACAGTGTTCAAGGAGCATTCTGATGACAAGTGTCAGGGAACATTGTGATGACAAGTGTATTGAGAATTGTGATGACAAAGGTCATGGAGCATTTTGATGAAAAGGGCATGGAGTATTGTGATGACAGGCATCATGGAGCATTGTGATGACAAGTGTTATGGAACATTGTGATCACAAGAGCTTGGAGCACTGTGATGACAGAGGTCATGGATCATTTTGATTTCAAGGAGCATGGGGCATTGTGATGACAAGGGCATGAAGCAATGTGATCCCAAGGTTCATGGAGGGTTGTGATGACAATGGTAATGGAGTATTGTGATGACAAGCACATAGAGCATTGTAATGACAAGGTCATGAAGCATTTTGCTGACAAAGGCATGGAGCATTGTGGTGACAGGTGTCATGGAGCACTGTGATGACAAGCGTCATGGAGCATTGTGAATACAGGGGTTATGGTTCATTGGGATGACAAGGGCATGGATCATTGAGATGACAAGTGTCCTGGAGCATTGTGATGACTAGGGAATGGAACACTGTGATGAAAAGAGTCCCGGATCATTGTGCTGTCAGGTGTCATGGAGTGTTGTGATGAGAGTGGTCATTGAGAATTGTGATGATATTGGTCATGGAGCATTGCGATGACAAGCGAATGGAGCATGGTGATGACAAAGTCCGGGAACATTTTGATGAGAAGACCATGGAGACATTTGATGAGAAGTCTCATGGAGCATTCTGTTGAAAAGGGGCATGGAGCATTGTGATTACAGGGGTCTTGGAGTATTGTGATGACAAGGGCATGGATCATGGTGATGAGAAGGCCATGGAGCATTCTGATGACATGCGTCCAGGAGCTTTGTGATGACAAGGGCATGGAGCATTGTGATTAAAGGGGTCTTGGAGCATTGTGATGAAAAGGGCATGGATCATTGTGATGAAAAAGGCATGGAGCCTTGTCATGACAGGTTTCAAGGAGCATACTGAAGACAAGTGTCAGGGAGCATTGTGATGACAAGTGTATTGAGCATTGTGATGACAAAAATCATAGAGCACTGTGATGAGAAGGCCATCGATAATTGTGATGCTGAGCGTCATGGGGTGTTCTGATGATAAGTGTAATGGAACATTGTGATCACAAGGGTTCGGAGTATTATGATGACAGAGGTCATGGAGCATTTTGATTTCATTGTGATGACAATAACCTGAAGCATTATGATGATGGGTATGGTGCATTGTGATGACAGGGTTCGTGGAGCATTGATATGAAATGGGGCATGGAGCATTGTGATTACAATGGTCTTGGAGCATTGTGATGACAAGGGCATGGAGCATTGAGATGAGAAGGCCATGGAAAATTCTGATGACATGCGTCATGGAGATTTGTGATGACAAGGGCATGGAGCATTGTGATTTCAGGGGTCTTGAGAATTGTGATGACAATTGTCATGGAACCATGTGATGACTAGGCCGTGGAACATTGTGATGGCGGGGGTCATGGTGCATTGTTATGAAAGGGGTAATGGAGCATTGTGATGAGAAGGGCATGGAATATTTGTCTGAAATATTTTATGGATTATTGTGATGTGAGTGGTCATGGAGCACTGTGATGACAAGGGTACGGAACACTATGATACATGGGTCATGCAGGATTGTAATGACAAGGGCATGGAGCATTGTGATGAGAACGGCATCGAGCATTGTGATGACAAGTATCATGGAGCTTTCTGATGACAAGGGCATTGAGCAATATTATGAGAAGGTTCGTGGAGCATTGTGATGACGATGACATGGAGCATTGTGATGCCAAGGGTCATGGAGATTTGTGATGACAAGTCTTGGAGCATTTTGATGACAAGGGCATGGTGCATTGTGATGAGAAGGGCAGGGAGCATTTTGATGACCGGGTCATGCAGCAATTTGATGAAATGTGTAATGGAACATTTTGATGGCAGGGGTTATAGAACAATGTGATGTCAGTGGTCTTGGAGCTTTGGAATGAAAAGTGTCATGGAGCATTTTGATGACAGCGGTTATGGAACATTGTGATGTCAGGGGTCATCGAACAATGTGATGATAAGTGCATGTAGCATTGTGATGACAGGTGTCATGGAACATTGTGATAACAGGGTTGAGGGATTATTGTGACGAATAGTGATGTAACATTGTGATATCTGTGGTGAGAGAGCATTTTGATGAGAAGTTCATGAAGCATTGTGATGACAAGCTTTATGGAGCATTGTGATAAAAAGATTGTGGAGCACTTTGATGACAAGTGCATGGTGCATTGTGATGACATGTGTCATGGAGCATTGTTCTGACAAAGACATGCAGCATTGTGTTGACAAGTGTCACAGAGAATTGTGATGAAAAGTTCATGGAGCATTGTGGTTACAAAGGTCACAGAGCCTTGTGATGAGTCGGGCATGGAACATTGTGATGAGTCGGGCATAGAACATTGTTATGACAAACATTATGAAGCATTGTGATGACTGGAGTCACGGAGCACTGTGATGACAGGGGTCATGGAGCATTGTGAGGACAAGGGGAAGGAGCATTGTGATGACAGGGGCATAGAGCATTGGTCTGACAAGTTTCATAGATTATTGTGATGACAGTGGGCATGGTGCATTGTGATGACAAGGGCATGGAGCATTGTGATGAGAAGGTCATGGAGTATTGTGAAGACAGGTGTCAGGGAGCATTGTGATGACATATGTCATGGCCCATTGCGATGACAATGGCATGGAGCATTGTGATGCCAAATATAATGGAGGATTGTGATGACAAATATAATGGAGCATTGTGATGACAAGGTCCTGGAGCATTGTGATGACAAAACTATGGAGCCTTGTGATGAGAATTCTGATGGAGCATACTGATGAAAAGGGGCATAGAGCATTTTGATTACAGGAGTCTTGGAACATTGTGATGAAAATGGCATGGGACATTGTGAGGAGAAGTCCAAGGAGCATTCTGATGACATGCGTCATTGAGCTTTGTGATGACAAGGGCATGCAGCATTGTGATGACATGGGTCTTGGAGCATTGTGATGAAAAAGGCATGGATCATTGTGATGAAAATGGCATGGAACCTTGTCATGACAGGGTTCAAGGAGCATACAGACAACAAGTGTCAGGGAGCATTTTGATGACAAGTGTATTGAGCATAGTGATGACAAAGATCATGGAGCATTGTGATGAGAAGACCATGGATAATTGTGATGACGAGCGTCATGGGGCATTGTGATGACAAGTGTTATGGAATATTGTGATCACAAGGGTTTGGAGCATTGTTATGACAGAGGTCATGGAGCATTTTGATTTCATTGTGATGACAATAGCATGAAGCATTATGATGATGGGCATGGTGCATTGTGATGACAGGGTTCATGGATCATTGAGATGAAAAGGGGCATAGAGTATTGTGATTACAGGGATCTTGGAGCATTGTGATGAGAAGGGTCATGGAGCCTTGTGATGACAAGGCCATGGAACATCGTGATGGCAGGGGTCATGGAGTATTGTTATGACAGGGGTAAAGGAGCATTGTGATGGCAAGAGCATGGAACATGGTGATGAGAAGGCCATGGAGCATTCTGATGACATGTGTCATGGAGCTTTCTGATGACAAGGACATGGAGAAATTTGATGAGAGTGTTCATGGAGCATTGTGATGACAATGACATGGAGCATTGTGATGCCAAGGGTCATGGATCATTGTGATGACAAAGGTCATGGAGCATTTTGATGGCAAGTGTGTTGTGCATTGTGATGAGAAGGGCAGGGAGCATTGTGATGACAGGGTCATGGAGCAATTTGATGAAATGTGTCATGGAACATTTTGATGACAGGTGTTATGGAACATTGTGATGTCAGGGTTCATGGATCATTTGGATGAAAATGGTCATGGAGCATTTTGATGACAGATGTTATGGAACATTGTGATGTCAGGGGTCATTGAACATTGTGATGATAAGTGCATGTAGCATTGTGATGACAGGAGTCATGGAAAATTGTGATGAGAGGGATGAGGGAGTACTGTGACAAATAGTGATGTAGCATTGTGATATCAGTCGTGAGAGAGCATTTTGATGAGATGTGCATGGAGCATTGTGATGACAAGATTGTGGAGCACTGTGATGACAAGCGCATGGTTCATTGTGATGACAAAGATCATGGAGCATTGTGCTGAGAAAGGCATAGAACATTTTGATGACAAGGGTCAAAGAGCATTGTGATGAAAATTCATGGATCATTGTTGTTAAAAATGTCACAGAGACAGTTGATGACGAGGACATGAACCATTGTGATGAGAAAGTTCATGAAGCCTTGTGATGACTGGAGTCACGGAGCATTGTGATGACAGGGGTCATGGAGCATTGTGATAATAAGGGCATGGAGCATGGTGATGACAAGGGCATGGAACATTGGTCTAATAAGTTTCATGAATTATAGTGATGAGAGTTGGAATGGCGCATTGTGATGACAAGGGCATGGATCATTGTGATGACAAGTGTCCTGGAGCATTGTGATAACTAGGGAATGGAACACTGTGATGAAAAGAGTCCCGGATCATTGTGCTGTCAGGTGTCATGGAGTGTTGTGATGACAGTGGTCATGGAGAATTGTGATGATATTGGTCATGGAGCATTGCGATGACAAGCGAATGGAGCATGGTGATGACAAAGTCCTGGAACATTTTGATGAGAAGACCATGGAGACTTTTGATGAGAAGTCTCATGGAGCATTCTGTTGAAAAGAGGCATGGAGCATTGTGATTACAGGGGTCTTGGAGCATTGTGATGACAAGGGCATGGATCATGGTGATGAGAAGGCCATGGAGCATTCTGATGACATGCGTCCAGGAGCTTTGTGATGACAAGGGCATGGAGCATTGTGATTAAAGGAGTCTTGGAGCATTGTGATGAAAAGGGCATGGATCATTGTGATGAAAAAGGCATGGAGCCTTGTCATGACAGGTTTCAAGGAGCATACTGAAGACAAGTGTCAGGGAGCATTGTGATGACAAGTGTATTGAGCATTGTGATGACAAAAATCATAGAGCACTGTGATGAGAAGGCCATGGATAACTGTGATGATGAGC